>NC_135225.1:21494830-21777330 GCF_052324685.1 Brachyhypopomus gauderio
TCTGAATACCCATTCATTTCCTGTGACGGTCACGCTTGACCGGCAACAACACAGATGTAAAACGTTGGTTTAAAACACTCAAAATTCAATGAAAAAGATGATCATCACTTTTATATGTTCCAGTGCATAGTGTGGAGGATGGCATAAGGCCTTGCAGCAATCAGATGTAAAACACAATATTTATGAGTGGTTTAAGTTGTAAATCGGTCAGATTTGACCCGAACACGACAGGAGGGTTAAAGTATGTTTTCAATCAATCAATCAATCAATCAATCAAAGTTTATTTGTATAGCGCTTTTAACAACTCAAGTTGTCGCAAAGCAGCTTTACAGGGTTTACAAGGTTAACAATACTATGGGTCCAGAACCCTAATGAGCAAGCCAAAGGCGACAGTGGCGAGGAAAAACTCCCTATGATGGTGGGGAATAGGAAGAAACCTCGGGAGAACCAAGACTCAAAAGGGAACCCATCCTCCATTGGGCGGCCCGTTAACACACAAATACACAAGTCACACATAATTCACACAATCAGGCTAGGTAAAAGGTAGAATTGAAAGTTCTGGGTTTTGATATTTTCACTGTAAATGTCTGTTGATGAATGCCAGGCTTTCATTCCGTGTCGGAGCAGTGATGCTGGTATTGTAGGCTCCGACTGCAGTGTTACTCCCCAGGTGAACCCCGGTATCAGCACATCCACCGGCAGCCAGACCATCCCCCAGGTGCCTGCAGGTGCCTGTATCCAATCGTCTTGGGTAGAGCCATGCAAGAAGATAGATAATACAGACTGAGTGGACATGAATTTAAACCACCGTTGATTTAAATGTATGTAGCTCACGTGCCAGTGATCAGCATGTGGCTCCGGCAGACTAATCTATAGCAGCATAACTAAAGGGAGGGGTTCAGAGGTGACCACAGGCATGAGGGCTCACTGAGACATTGCTTTCCAGTCAAGTCATAGTCACAAATAGAGTGATGCCAAGACACAGCTGGATGACAGCATCAACATCTCAGATCACCAGAAATCTCAACGTCTGGGGGCCCCCAAGCCCCTACACCTTACAAGGGGAATTTTAGCTGAAGGCTTGACTAAACAGGTGAGTCTTAAGTCTAGATTTAAAGATTGGAACTGTGTCAGAGTCTTGGATTGGAGCTGGAAGGCTATTCCATAATTGAGGGGCTTTAAAAGAGAAAGCTCTGCCTCCGGCTGTAGTTTTACTAATTTTTGGAACTATGAGAAATCCAGCATTTTGGGAGCGCAAAGGGCGAGATGGGTTGTAGTAATCAATGAGTTCACTCAGATATTGTGGGGCAAGACCATTTAACGCCTTATAGGTTAACAGGAGAACTTTAAATTCAATGCGATATTTAATCGGCAGCCAGAGTAGTGCGGCGAGAGTGGGACTAATATGATCGAATTTCCTAGCCTTGGTTAGGACTCTAGCTGCGGCATTTTGTACAAGTTGTAGCTTCTTTATGGACTGTTTAGAGCATCCAATTAGAAGACTATTACAGTAGTCCAATCTCGACGAGACAAAAGCATGAACTAGCTTCTCTGCATCAGCTAATGAAAGTTAAGTCTCTCAGCTTGGCAATATTACGTAAATGGAAAAAGGCAGCCTTAGTGACATTGCATACATGTGTGTCAAATGAAAGATCAGAATCAATAGTGACACCTAAACTTTTTGCAGTAGATTTTGGTGTTACTGAAAAGCCATCTAGGGTAAGGGGAATATCAGCCCAATTGCTTCTAACAGCTTTAGGCCCAAGAATCAGTACCTCAGTCTTGTCAGAATTTAGCTTAAGAAAATTAGACGCCATCCAGTTTTTAATATCCTGGACGCAGTTCTCAATCTTGAGAGTTGTGGTGGTATCATCTGGATTAGAAGATATATACAACTGAGTATCATCTGCGTAGCAATGGAAGCTAATACCATGCCTACGAATGATAGTGCCCAGTGGCAGCATATATATTGAGAATAATATGGGGCCCAGTACAGATCCTTGTGGGACACCATACTTTACTTTAGAATGCTCAGAGCATTCGTTATTTACTAGCACAAATTGGTAACGATCTGTCAGGTAGGACCTGAACCAGGAGAGTGCTTGACCTCTTATGCCAATGAGTGTCTCCAGTCTATTAAGTAGAATATTATGATCAATGGTGTCAAAAGCAGCACTGAGGTCTAGCAGTATGAGAAACGAAATGTGTCCTTTATCAGAGGATATTAAGAGATCATTCAGTACTTTAGTTAGTGCTTTTTCAGTGCTGTGATGAGCTCTAAATCCAGACTGAAATACTTCTAAGACATGTTCTGTCTGTAAGAAGGAAGAGAGTTGTGAAGAAACTACTTTCTCTAAAATTTTGGATATGAATGACAGATTAGAAATTGGCCTATAGTTGGACAGTTCTTGGGGGTTAAGACCAGGTTTTTTAATTAGCGGCTTGATGACTGCAAGTTTAAATGAACTGGGAACGTAGCCCAGGCTCAGAGAATAATTTATTATAGTAAGCAACGGTTCTACATTGCTGTGCAGTAATTCTAGATGGGTTGGTACAGCATCTAGTATGCATGTGGAGGGTTTAGCAGATTTCACCAGTGAAATAAGCTCCTCACGACCAATTGGGGAGAAGGACTCTAACAGGGCATCAGAGCTGACCAGACAGCTGTCAAGGTGCATTGGCATGTTGACAGGCTCTGAGATAGCACTACTAATGTTTTCCCTAATTTTATCAATCTTATCATTAAAGAATTTCATAAAATTGTTACTGCTACACTCTAGTGGAATAAGAGAATTGTTTTGTTCATGACTCCTCGTAAGGCTGGAAACAGTTTTAAAAAGGAGTCCTGAATTGTTTTTATGTTTTTCTATTAAGGCCGATAAGTATAAGGACTGCCATATGGAGGGCATGCTTATATTCAATAAGGCTGCTTTTCCATGATAGTCTATACCAGGGGTGGCCAACCCACCAGAGACCTAGAGCCATTTTTTGTACTGTGTAATGGCAAAGAGCCACATCATGCATTGGCGAGTGTAAGTTGTTGAGCGGGGGGGTGCTATGGTGCTGGGTGTTATATGGGTGTTATAGCTCGTTTAATTTGATAGCGGGGTGGCCGATGAACACAGTCAGTTAAACACAACTCGTATGTTATGAGGCTGTGGTCAGAAACAGCCTCACTTTGAGGAAGAATTGCTAAACTGCTAAACTTTTATTATAAAGGCAACTGATATCGAATATCTACTTATCATAAAAATTGTGTTTGTTCCAGCTGCTCTCCAGAAGCAAATTCCTGGAAGCACCCACATAGGATTTGCTGATGCAGTAAAGAAATGGTTAAAATACGCACCAGAGAGAGAAGGAGAAGTTCCAAGGAGAAGATAAACATCTTACTCTTACAGGTACTCTTATGTGTGGTTGTACAATGAAAATGAAATTTCAAATAGTGCGTATACAATAATCTAATTTCAATTCTATTCATATTTATTCAGCTGCAGTGGCGAAGTAGCAAGACCCCTTGACCAGTGAAATTCAACGTTCTACATTTATTAAAATACATTTTCTTGCATAAATTATTTGTGACTGTGATTGTTGTTTATTATTATTATTATTAATATATTTGACTACTATATAACTAATACACGAATTACTCATTAATAATAGACTAACTAATTAACTCATTGATTATAATTCCCTTTATGGGCATCCTGCTGTACATAAAGCAGGACTGGATTTTAATAAAAACAATATTTAGATAATGGTTGAACCAACGTTGATCAACCGTCCAGTGTCAACCGGTTTTCAACATTGATTCAACGTAGAACCGTATGTGCACTTTAGCGTTGAATCAACGTCACATTTCAACGTTGATTCAACATTTATACGTTGAGCAAGACAACGGTGAATCAACGTTGATTCAACATTCGTTTGCTATCTGGGCTGCTACTACTAATATGCTGTGTAAATATATTACATACTGCTAAATGTTTGTTGTATTCAGAGCAAATCAGATTAAAACAAATAAAGTTGTTTAGCAGCACATGTATTTGTTTGATCCTCTCATTGCTTTTATTGAGTATATTCTGTCTAGAACATGTAAGAATTACATTCTTGATATCAAAAATAAAATTTTTACATGTGATATTTCATGACTTTTACATGTAAGAATAAAATTTTTACTAGTATAAATTAAATTCTTACATGTAAAAATTGTATTCTTACGTGTACAAAAATAATTTTTCACATGTAAGAATTCAATTTGTACTAGTGAAAAATCAGAATTGAATTTTTTTATATCAAGAATTATATTACTAGTAAAAATGTAATTCATACATGTAAAAATTAATTTTTTTTGATTGATATCAAAATTTCAATTTTTATATGTGAAAATTCTTATCTTGATATCTAAAATGTTATTTTTACATGTAAAAATTCTGTTACATTCTTACTTGTAAGAATAACATTTTTACTAGTATAAATCTATACAAATTAGCTAATGAAGCACGTGTTTAAACTTATCCAATAGTGGCCCATTGTCACTGTCTGTGGGAGTGCCTCCAAAGATCTAAGGTTGCCAAGTATGCAGCCAGTTTTAAAATTAGTCGTTCATAACAAAATGGCAACAAATTCTGGTATCTTAGCCCTCATGTTGTCTTAAAATAATGTACACACATCCTGTCATAAGAGCAAAAATTACCGTTGCAAGGAAAAACTCCAGGGATGGATTAGAACCCATGCTCCATTGGGCAGTCCAGCTAGTAGCAGTTCATTTTTATTGTTCAATATCCAGGCCGAGCAGTCCTGTCCAATGCAAATCTTGGGCCTACATTTTGCAGTGTGCAGTGCATGTTTTCATGCAAAATGTGTTCACCTGGTCTGAAAATTTAAATTTAAAATGACATTTTTTACACGAGACTTGAGTACAAGAAATTAAGAAGTATGATGCAACAACTGCAAAAGTCCATTCATCCAAATAAAGCTCATAGCATTTTGTAAAGTATCTGCTGTCTGTTTTCTGTTTCCCAAGACGTGGACAGACTTATACTGGGTTACATTGCGGGTGATCTGCTGTGCTTTAAAAAATGCACTATGAATATGAACTAGTTCATTTAGTTCATGTGAACTGGCACAACAAGACTGTGTGTCAGTGGGGAACCGTCAGGGCCCTCTACGCCCTCTCAGAGGGCCTAAAATATTTTTAAAATTTAAAATTTATTTTTAAAAATTATCTACTTACAGTTTGACAGTCGACATCTAAACAATTACAGAAGTATAAGCAAATAAATAATTCACCCGTGTCTATTCAATATGAGACAGGTGGGTCAAAAATCAAAAATGATCCTAAAATCTTTGTACCCTGGAGTTGTACAGCTTTCATGAAAATATTAACAATGGTTTTTCACTGTAGGAAAAGTAATCAAACTTCATGTTGAAAAAAGATCAATAAGGGGTTAAATGCAGTCTCTTCAGTTAAATGTGGTGGCGGGTCATTGTTGCAGAGCTTTTGATTTTTCTACTTGTAGCAAACTATGAATATGAACTACAGCAGGGGTCGGCAACCTATGGCACACGTGCCACCATTGGCACGCCGAGGCATAATCACTGGCACGCAGCACGCTGGACCAGCATCAGCAAAAAAAAATTATAAATTAATATAAATTATTATATGAATGGATTATACTTTCGCGAGTGACCGTAGCGCGCGACTCCGCACAACTCGGCGGAGGCGTTTATACTTGGCGATTGATCGCGATATAATACTTAATTTGTGTCCATTTACACCCCCCCTCCGCTAATAATTTACACTCGCCACACAACATTTAACCTTTCTCTATTGTTAGGGTCCCTGTGGACCCAGGTATAAAAAATCTTGCATTTAAGCTTACTATTTTTGCTTGTTTCGAAAGACAAGGGAAGGATGGACATGTCCAGACATGTAGGGCCAGGTCAGTTTGAGTTGGCCTTTTGTGGAGTGCACATCTCCAGTGCAACAATGAAAAGAAGATTTAATGTTGGCCAAGGTCTGGATCATATCTTTTCTGATAACGAAACAGAGTTTAGGGTCAAAAGATAGGCCCAGGGAGGCACAACAAAAAATTAAAACCAATCCTTTCATGGATAAGGAAGCCTAACAAGATAAACAAGAGGTAAGAAACAAATTGGTTGATAATTAATTGATTTTTAGGCTGATTTAAAACACGGGTCCATACGGACCCATTAGCACCCCAGATTGGACCGGAAAGCTAACAGAAGCCGCCATAGTGGCACACTTATTGACTAGTAGAGGTGTGCCAAAAAATCGATTCATATATAAAAAATCGATTCTCATTTACTACGATTCAGAATCGATTTTAAATGTTCCAAAATCGATTCTAAGTCGTGGTGAAGTCTCGCGTTACGTAAATACAAAATTACGCGAGACTTTACGCCGCATGTTCTGGGACACACTCATGCGCGGAAAAGGTTCAAAACACATGGAGGAAAGAGATATTCAACCTGTCCGGTCTTCATTTAAGGCAAAAATATGGGTTCATTTTGGTTTTTACAGAATGCCGGGGAAGACCGAACTGGACACAATGTAGCTCGTGTAACGCGGTGAGCACGGGAGCGTTAAGGGTGAGAAATAATATAGAGAAGGATGGACCCAAGTGCCGGCTCGCAAGAGCAAGACGTTTGACACTCGTCAAATATATTAGCGAGAGGGAAACGCGCACAGCGACCCAGAACGAACAAACAAAACAACACGGAAGACTCAACGCGCAAGAGAATAGAAAGCAAAACCGTGAGGGCACAGAGTAAATAGAAACAAAAAACCAATGCGGAAAATACAACGCATGAAAAATAACACTCAACCGTAGTGATAACAGAGAGAGGTGGCGAGATAGCATTAAACGATAAGCAATCACAGAGAAAGCAGAGACTGGCTGAGAATGTACGGTTACGTCGATTTAGTCTGGGACTGACTCTGGTGCCCCTAGCGACGGCTGGGGGAACTGCATCCGAGCCAGCCCTGACAGCTTGCAAAATGAAACTCAAGAATTTTGGTAACAACAAAAACCATTTTATTTTACCAAAGCACTTAATTTTTGTTAATTAAATGTGAAAGACACTTAATTTTCTGTATTTGTCGTTCTGTCTTGCAAAGCAGACTGTAGTAGATCATGCAGATTTTATAGACTGAAGCAGACATTTTTATAAATCAAATCGTTTTTTGAATCGAATATCGTTTTGAATCGAAAATCGATTTTTGAATTGAATTGTGGCCCCCAAAATCGGAATCGAATCGAATCGTGAGATAGTAAACGATTCCCATCCCTATTGACTAGAGTTATATGTTGGCACGCCATGTCTCAAAGGTTGCCGACCCCTGAACTACAGTGAGTCCCTGCTTAATAACATGTCTGGTTAATGACGGACCGGAGTTACGACTTTTTTTTATTTTGCGCGGTGCGTGGAGGAGCAGTGGTAGCACAGTGGAGTGTTGTGTACGATACGCTGGGCTGAGGCAGCTAGCAGCGCAGCCTCCACCACAGACCATCTCGGCAACGCGATCGCTCTTTGTCACGCTGTACGCACGCACAAGAACATTGTTAGTTTTTTCTATACTGTATTTACGATCAAAGTATATCTAAATCTAGGGTCACGCTTAACAACGAAAACTGCTTTACGACGGACTTTTCAGTCTCTAACTCCATCGTTATGTGGGGACTCACTGTAGTTCGTTTTCATTAGTATGAACTGAACTTTGAACTCATGTGAACTGGCACAAGACTGTGTGTGTGTGCGTGCGTGAACCTGAATATGAGACTGGTGGGTCAAAAATGACCCTAAAAAAATCTTTGTACCCTGGAGTTGTACAGCTTTCATGAAAATATTAACAAAGGTTTTCTTCACTTTGTCCAATCTTCGAGACACTGTAGGAAAAGTAATCAAACGTAAAGTTGAAAAAAGATCAATAAGGGGTTATATGCAGTCTCTTCAGTTAAATGTGGTGGCGGGTCATTTTTGACGCTTAAGACAACAGAGCTTTTGATTTTTCTACTTGTAGCAAGTTGTCTGGCAACCTCCACGCAAGCCTCCATTACATTTCCCTATGAAGTAGTCTGACTCTCCACATAATCTGTGATAAACCTAAATTGGCTGAATTTACAAGAGTTTAAGCCCACACTTAAAGTACACTGTAACAAATTTCTGTAAATTTACAGTGGATATACAACAGTATCTTACTGTATTTTAGAATAATTGTAAAATACTGTTAAATAATTATTCATTGTATGTAAATTAACAGCAATGCAGTCAGTTTCCCAATAACAGCAGATAACTGTAATAATACAGTATTTTCTGTCAAACTGCTTATAGTCTACAGAGCACAAATGCGCGGTTTAGACTCTAAGCTAAGGTAAGATTCTTTTAAGTAATTTTGTTTTTCACTGTTAACGAGCATTTGTGCTCTGCAGACTCACACATAAACAGCATTCAGTCAGTGTAGGAAGTGCCGAGCAGCGTATTGTGTTTATTAATAAAATAAAGAAAGGAGACACAAGCTGGTGCATTTACAACCGACACGTTTGGACTGCACCGGTCACACCAAGTGAACTTGAGTTTTACGTAGTGGCTTAGTGTATATGCGCGACTGAGCATTTACTGCAGCTCTGCCAAAAAGGCTCAAGCAAGAAGGTAGCTGTTAAAACGTCGCGTCTCCTAATATTTGCAGTGGCCGGTATTGTTTTGTCAGCATAATTACTAAACTTTTAAGATTTACGATGTTATGTCTGTTTCATTAAGTGACTAAGTTTAACGAAGAAACGTGAGCAGTGTAAGCTAGCTAGCAAGCAACAAGTTCTGGGCCTTTATAAAGTGTGTTTGCGTTTAAGTTTTAAACTTTTTATTTAACCTTTTACACGTCTTATAAATATAAGCTAGACTATTACCCACAATTGTCCAGCCATTCTGTTAAATAGTTCTGTAGATAAGGTTTTGCATCTTTAGTTGCAGGCGGGAAAACTGCCAGTAAACTTAACGTTGTAAAACGTGGCCAATGATAATTTAAAGATATAATTAACTTAAGTATACTTGTCCTATTATAGAGCCAGCAGGAACGCAGCAAACAGGAGGGAACCTGAAAGCATTGATGTGGAAGCAGATGTGAAAGTGAGGTGTCAACATTTTATTTATTGGTGCAAACACAATTTATTGTACTAAACTCCTCTGTACTAAACTGTAGTAACATTAATTCAAATTCAGCTTCACTTAATCCGTTTCTCACATATATGAATGAATGAATGATTCAGTCCTATATTCAGTCCTTTTACATTCTTAATTCCTTCAAAATCACACAAAAGCTGAAAATACATATTTATTGTTAAAGACGGACTATTTACCTATCAAGATGATATCGTGTGACATGTGTGGTAAGACTTGCACTAATATGTTAATATATGTGAGCACGGACGTAGTTTTGGGGGGGGACGGGGGGGACATGTCCCCCCCACTTTTTCAAAAGCCGGTTTTGGTCCCCCCCAGTTTTTACAGTTAAAACCAAATATTTAAGTAGTGACAAAGTCATGTCCCCCCCACTTTTTAACGGTAAAAAAACCAATATCCAAATAGCGACAAATCTAGCACTAGGATCATGCAGCACCCCCCCCCCCCGCTTAACAGTTCGCCACCCCAGGTTGTGTCCCCCCCACTTGTGAAATCAAAACTACGTCCATGTATGTGAGGCACATGCGGACTCACAGTTGCATACCCAATGCTTCTTTTAAGTGTGTTTATCCTGGATGTCATAGAACTTTCCAGAACTTCAGAACATTTAAATCTCACAGCTATCGCCACTATCGACGCAAGTCTAAATCTACACAGTGCTGTGTTGTTGATTTAACCCTCCTGTCGTGTTCGGGTCAAATCTGACCGATTTACAACTTAAACCACTCATAAATATTGTGTTTTACATCTGATTGCTGCAAGGCCTTATGCCATCCTCCACACTATGCACTGGAACATATAAAAGTGATGATCATCTTTTTCATTGAATTTTGAGTGTTTTAAACCAATGTTTTACATCTGTGTTGTTGCCGGTCAAGCGTGACCATCACAGGAAGTGAATGGGTATTCAGAATATATTCATCTATGAGACAGAAAACATCCCCATACACACTCACACACACACACCTACACACACACCTACACACACAGACACACACACACTCACACACACACCTACACACACAGACACACACCTACACACACACACACACACACACACACACCTACACACACACACACACACACACACTCGCTCTCTCACACACACACACGCACACCTATACAGACACCTAAACACACACACACACACACCTACACACACACACCTAAACACACACACACACACACACACACCTATACACACAGACACTCGCTCACTCACACACACCTACACACACACAGACACACACACATACACACACACCTACACACACAGACACACACACACATGTTATGCCTATGTTTGCAAGGCCCCTCTGATCTCAATCAATCAAAGTTTATTTGTATAGCGCTTTTCACAACACATGATCTGAGTGTGAGATGCCACTCATGTGCATGAATTCACACACACACACACCTACACACACAGACACACACACAGACACACATACACACACACCTACAGACACAGACACACACACGTTATGCCTATGTTTGCAAGGCACACTCTGATCTGAGTGTGATGAATTCACACACACACACACACCTACACACACAGACACACACACACCTACAGACACAGACACACACACATGTTATGCCTATGTTTGCAAGGCACACTCTGATCTGAGTGTGATGAATTCACACACACACACTCACTCACTCACTCACTCACTCACACACCTACACACACACCTAAACACACACAGACACACACACACCTAAACACACACAGACACACACACACTCACTCACTCACACACACACACACCTACACACACAGACACACCTACACACACACCTACAGACACAGACACACACACATGTTATGCCTATGTTTGCAAGGCACACTCTGATCTGAGTGTGACATGCCACTCATGTGCATGAATTCACATGCGCGCGTGCACACACACACACACACACACACACAGACACACACACACACTCTCACTCACTCACACACCTACACACACACACACACACACACACACACACCTAAACACACACAGACACGCACACACACACACACACTCACTCACACACACACACCTACACACACACCTACACACAAGACACACACACACACAGACAAACACACACACACACAGACACACCTACACACACACCTACAGACACACACACGTTATGCCTATATTTGCAAGGTGGTGAAAATTTTTTTTGTGTGTTAAAACAGACCGGTCTGAAGACCGGGAACACTAAAGTAAAAAACGTGAGGTCAACAAAACCGAAGGGTTAACTTGTAATGTTGGCTTGTGTAGTACTAAATGTGAGAATACTCAGTTTTTTTTCCCATTTGAAACTGCATATCAGAGAGGGAAAAGAGCTGTCATGTCCTTTCAGAAACTGTGGCAAGAGATTTAAAGTACAGTCTTCATTCACATCACATATGTCAAGGAAGCATAAAAAGTCCCCAGAAGAGGATTTCATGAACTGCATTGTTAATCCATCCAGTTTAGAAGATGGTGATGGTGATAGTGGTATGCAGCTTAATGATCCAAGCTGTGAACAGTCAGAGGTCAGCCCAGAGGCTGTGGAAGAAGATCAGTTCTTTACAAACTTAGCACTGTTTTATCTTAAGTTGCAAGCCAGATTTCTCCTTCCAGCCTCTGTGATTCAGACTATTATAGAGGACTATCAACAGATACATGATGTCAGTCAGTCACATCTTCTTTTCAAAGTTAAGGAAAAGTTAATAAATCTTGGTCTTGCAGAAGCTGACATAGAGAATGTAATTGATACCATTAAGTATGAGGATATTTTCAGAAAATGTCATACCCAAACACTGAAATCTGATCAGAGAAGAAAAACTGTCTTCAAAACTAACTTTCATTATGTTGAACCCATGCCAATTTGTTTGGGCCAGAATGAATCAGGCAAGGAGTGTTTTGTACAATACATCCCCATCAAAGACACAATTGCATCTCTACTGCAGTCGAATATGTTGGAACATTGCTATTCAAACACCAACATCAACTCGGCACATGTGCTTAGAGATGTGTGGGATGGAACAGTCACTGAAAATAACAAGCTGTATGAGCTAAACAGTTCGTCCTTAGGATTAATTCTTTATCAGGATGCTTTTGAGGTTGTAAATCCGCTTGGGTCAGGGAAAAAAAGACACAAAGTTCTTGCAGTATATGTCACTCTTGCTAATATTTTCCCCCACAATAGGTCAAACATTGATCACATGCAACTGGTGTTGTTGTGTAATGAACAGCATTTTAAGTATTTTGGCCAAGAGTTAGTGTTTGGCCCTTTGATAAAGGATCTAAAAGATCTTGAGGCAAGTGGCATGACCATGGGTGATGGTAAGACCTACAAAGGAACTGTATGTGCTATTGCAGGTGATAACTTAGGTTCACACTCCATTGGAGGCTTTACTGAGAATTTTAGCACCAGTATACACTTCTGTAGATATTGTGAGATTGACCGTGCAACATTTGCAGCGAATCCCCTTGCCAAGGGCCAAGATCGTACAGAAAAGTCATATCAGAAACATGTTCAGACTCAGAACGTAAATCAAGTCAAATTTGACTCTGTTTTCAATGAGTTGACTTATTTTCATGTATGTCAGCCAGGGTTACCTCCCTGCCTTGGCCATGATCTTTTTGAGGGTGTTGTCTCCTTTGATCTGGCACTTTACATTAAACATCTTGTAATGGTGGAGAAACAGTTCAGATATCTTGATTTGAATCGCCGCTTAAAACAGTTCAAATATCTTGGTAGCGATGCAAGCAACAAACCCTGTGAGGTGAACCCAGGAGCAGAGAAGCTGTCTGGACATGCAGTCCAGAACTGGTGCTTTCTCAGGATGTTACCTGTGTTAATTGGAGACAAAATAGTAAATGCAGGTGACAGTGAGATATGGCAGCTAATTTTACAGCTAAGGGAGATTGTGGACCTTATTACTGCTCCAGCTATTTCCAAGGGTCAGGTAGCCTATTTAGGTGTCCTAATAGAGGAGTACTTGGAGTCTAGAATACAACATTTTCCAGATAATCCACTAAAACCAAAGCACCACTATATCCTCTATTATCCTGAACTCATCTTTCACTTTGGACCACTCATTCGCTTGTGGACATTAAGGTTTGAAAGTAAACATACATACTTCAAACGATGTGCAAGAAAACTGCTAAATTTTAAAAACCTATGTGGTACTTTAGCAGAGAGACATCAACTTTTGCAAGCTTTTTTAGGGGCTGGCCCCCGTTTCCCACCTGATGTTGTGGCAGAAAGATGCACAGAGTTTGTCTTGGAAGATTACAATGAAAGCATCAAACAGTCAGTTGCACATTACAACTTTGATCCTCTACACACTGTGGTTAGCCATGATGTGTCAGTAAAAGGGACTGAATACAGGACTAAAATGTTTGTTGTGATTGCTCATGATGATGACGGCCTCATTGTTGGTAAAATTAAACAGGCTCTTATTCATAGAAGTTCCTGTGTTTTTTTCATTACTGAACAGTATCAAGCTGTACGTCTGCCAGAAATGGGTGTTTATTACATTAAACCAGTGCAGAGAGCCTATTGCTGTGTTGCTCATGAGAAGCTACTTGACTATTATCCATTGACACAATACACTGTTTGGGGAATGCCACTTGTAATTCTTCATCATTCTATCCCAACCTATTAAAAGAATGTCTTCACTGGAAGAGAATATCAAGAGGATTATCATCAATACTTTGCCCAGTCTGTCTGTGGAGACACAGCTGCAGATTGTTTCCACACTTCAGACATCTGGTGTCAACTCTGTGGCTGACCTGAAATATGTACAACAGGAGGACATTAAAGACCTGTTGCCTGTTATACAGCAGAGAAAACTACTGGAGGCCTTCAGATTAGGTAATTAATATGTATCCAGGCATAAGCACATTTATTTTCATTCAATAAAATGTAATCACGTGTGCATGATGTGCATGCTCATATTGACTGTATATTGTAATAGCTATATACTATTTAAAAAGTGATGTTCTTCCTTAACATTAATTCATGTTGAAGTCTTTTGCTGTTTCAGAATCTGAGACCATCACTTTGGATCTCCAGGTTATTTGCACTGATTCTTCAGATTCAAGTGCTTCTTGTGACCCTAACTCCTCACTCTTGTCCACCTCATCCTCTCTCACCAATTGCCCCCCCTGCACCAGCTCATCACCATACCCACTACCAAAACTTGCCAGTGGTGTACCTCCACAAGACATAGCATGGCCTGATGCATTTGAGGTGCCATGGAACAAGATGCCTCAGGAAATACTTTCAGCCATTACAAATGGTCAGAGGCCTTCTTCCAAATGGCGGCGCCAGATGATCAGAGTGGTAGTCGATGAAATTAGAAAATACAACCCCAACCCCACTCGCTCCCAGTGCCGTACAGTTTGTTGCAACATTGTTAGGCAGTACCCAAAGAGTTTCGCAGACATGACCAAAAAAGGAGTTCTCATTGCAGGTGGCTTTACCTCACTCCTTCAGCAGGTCAAAACTCGCATTGAGAATATCAACAGGGGGGGCCTGTACCGGCAGCGGTCTATGAGATGCCACAGGGAAAGTGGACCTCGACGGGGCCCCATTGATACCTACGGCTGCACTCGATTCCAGCCAGAGCCCCCATCAGAGGAGACTCCTGATGGTTTGGAAGAAAAACGATGCAGAATGGAAAACATTTACAAGCAGGAAGGTTTGAATGGGGCACAAAGAGCAGAAGTAATAAATCTCATGGAGACTACATACAGTCTTCAACGTAACCACATAAATGCAATGCCACCATCCAACATTGAGGATTTAAGAAGCAAATGGCCATACCTTTTTACTCAGAGGGGCATCTATGCTAATTTTGAGCTGTTGACGGATGTCAAAGTACTTCAAGTTTTGGCTTTCTATTCAGGAATGTGGCCGAGCAATTGTGGAGTACTTCAGAGCCCAGCTAAAGCATCGTGATGTCCAAGCTATTGTTTCCCAGGGTTTGGATGGGGATTTGACTTTCCATGTCGTTCAGCTTCTTATGGCTCATTTTGGAGAGAGCCCAGATGGATTGCTGATTCTTGCTGATGTGAGTATTGATCGGTGGTTTCTGAATTATTCTTGTGATTGTACATATAGTATAATATTTTGTTCTGTTGTCTTGTAAACTTACAGGTGTCTTCCACATCTGCTGACATTGAGAGAGAGTTCACTCTATCAGCCAGTCCTCGCCTCATTTTAATTGGTATGTATTTTGATGTACATTTTACAAGAACTGTCACGGTGAGGTGGCCCCCTTCCAGTCGCCTCCGTCCACAGCGGCTGTTGTAGTTGTTGTTTTGTTACGTCGTGTGCGTCCCTCAGGTGGGCGGAGCCCGTGATCCGTCTCACCTGAGGGTCGTTTGTTTGTTTGTCTGGAAATGTAAACTAATTTTGTTTTGTTTTTTTTTATAGGAAACGAGCCCACAGCAAACTGCAAGTGGATGATCAGCATTGAGGGACATGTGGTCTGTGAGGGCATTCAGCCAACTTTTGCATCAGGGCTTGCTGCACTGTTTGCAGTGTTCTACATTTTCAACCTCCAGTATCAAGACGAGGCCTCCAAAACCCTGGAATTTATTCAAAGGTAGCTTTTACTGAACGAAGTTCGGCAGTAATGTATGTAGCGGTGAAAGTTAAGATAATTTTAAGGCCTGATTGAAGAGGAGTTCCCACTCCATGTTGACCAGTGTGAGACAAAAATTGCAACACTTCAGTGCAAAGGTTATTGGATGTATAGGATGACCAGATGTTTAACCACACTGAAGTTCCACTAATATTGGATTCTGGTAATTTTGTGAGTTTTATTGTAAAAATCTTTGAGGTGTTATCATTTTCTTGAATTTGTCCAATATAGGTTGAGAACTCCTCTTGCAGTCATCCAACTGGTCTCTAATTGATCTTAACCATGTGTATAATTGACTTGTATAACCAGTGCAATTTTTAACAGCTTCTTTCGTCTGATGAAAGTCTTTCTGGAATTTGGCTATTTAATGGCGAACTCTGAACTGCAGCTGTTTTTCACTACATTTAAGGCTGCTACTTGAACACAAAACATTTCTAAAACATTACTGGTGTTCCTTGAAATGATTGTCACAGTTTGCGGTTAACATTGCTTTTTCCTAAGCAATCAAACATATATTTCCAGTCATCAGACAAATGAGACAGTATTTGACACAAATGCTTTTTCTTTTTTTATAGACGGTTCATCGGTATAAATCCAGAAAGAGGAAGCAAGACACCCCATGGAAAGGTCATCTCCAAGAGAACTGGAAAGATAGTTCAGAAAAGGGCTGCGAGTGTGAACCCACATGTTGCCACGCTGTTGAAAAACTTGCTGGACTTTGAGTGGGACTTCATCTAGGTAGGTCACAGTTGTCTTGTAGCTGTGATGTCTTTTTATTATGTGCTTGTTTCGGGTCCAGTAAAACAACATACTAAAACTCTTTGTCTTTAAACTTTATATTAGTACTTCCAGGAACACCATAGCAACCTCCTAACAACACCCAACTATCTTGACAGTAGTATTTAAAGTTTTCCTTCAAGCACTTAAGGGTGCTTAAAAGAAATTACATTAAAAGCAATACTTCACTTACAAAAAGGTGTAAAGTTGTTGAAGTAGTACTTCAAATATTTCAATTACTTCTGCTTTAATAACGTTATAACATTCTCTGTGGATTTTACTTTGAATACTTTCACTGATTACTAGGGAAATTTTGGCTGCAACTACTTCAACTTCTGTACCTACTGCTTTAAATACCTCAAATGCCACAATCACAATTCAACTACTTGAAATACTACTTTACTTCTGCTACTCCCTCAAAAATAGTAAAAGACAACTGTTCTTCAATCTTCTTAGTTTAACTATATCAAGTACTGTCTTCTTTTTCAAGACTACACATTTCTGAAAATATAACTTTTTCTAGTTTCTGTTTGGCTTTATTTTATATTTTACCATTTTTTGACATTTCTGCTCAATGTCTTTGTTGTTTTATAGATATTTGTCATCGGTGATGGAGGATATCAGCACATTGAAATTTGTATGTTTTTTCACTGTTTGCTCTCCCTTTTATCTACCTCATTTTTTAGTCCTTATACTTCCACATGGTTAAAACCAGCACTAGTTTTCTTGATGCCATTTTAAGTTAGCACTAAACTGTTCTTGATTCTGTTGCACTATACACTCTCCGTGCTGCTGTAAGTCACTGCTGCCCTTTGTTATTGTGTGCCACTGCTTGTGAGGCAAATAAAACTGAGCATCTTATGCTCAAGAGTGCAGTAAAGTCTGTCATTAATTCAGGTGTACAAATAATTAAGGACCTTAAATAAACTACAGCAATATCTGGAAATCTACTTTTGTATTTGTGGGCATCCAACATATCCAACACTGTTAAATTACAATACAGCCACAGGAAAATAGCAGCAATGCACTGTAAACTTACCATAAATACACAGTTAGTTTACTGTGATATACTGTAATTCAATTTACAGCACAATACTGTTAAAATAAATTACAGTAGATGCACTGTAAAATAACAATAAAATGCTGGCGTCTCTGCTGCCAGTATTTTACTGTTAATTTACAGTATAATTTTTACAGTACACTGTAATTCAATTTACAGTACAATACTGTTAAAATAAATTACAGTAGATGCACTGTAAAATAACAGTAAAATACTGGCGTCTCTGCTGTGTTGGGATATTTTTTTCTTGACCCAGATAGGCCCCAACACTGCCCCGATGAACCGATTGGTTTTGACTGAATTACCCAAGCAAAGTCTTAACACCAAAAGTTCTTTTAGATTAATTTATATGGAATATAATTGAATACAATATAGTCAAAGTATACGTGGTACAAACTCTCCAGTGCACTGGTACTAGTTGCCTAGAACTCTACCTAACCCAAGTGGATCTCAGCAGCGTCCAAGCAAAAAGTCCTCGTGCTGGGCGATGTCCTCCCTTTCATACCTCATCTCTAAGTTTCGATATCTGCCCCCACCTTTGCTACTCTTCCTTAGAGCCCCCCCTGCTCCTCTCTAGCCATCCATCTCCTTATCTCAAACTGCTTGTTTTGCAGCTTACACTGAATAGGCCCATTCTATTCTCCTCAAGGCCATTGAGGCTTTCTCACTTCTGCTCTTCCATAGCCTTTCAGGAAAACATTAAGTTTAAACATTAAGTTATGCACCTTTAAATTTCTTTTTTCCAACAGCTGCCAGTATTTTACTGTTAATTTACAGTGAAATTTTTTACAGTGTAAGGAGTAATCTTGTGTGCATGACACCATGAAGAAAGGAGCAAGCTCTACTTTTTTTTTTTGAAAACTAGACAATACTTGATGTGGTGTCTTTAAGAAAAGTGCAACGTTAACTAGCTCCGCCTTTGTATCCACATGCAAATCAAGCTAATTAACATTAGAACATGTAATAATTCAATTTTTACTAGTAGAAATTAAATTTTTACATGTAGGAATAAAATTTTTACTAGTAAGAATTAAATTTTTACTAGTAAGAATTCTATTATTGATATCAAAAATATAATTTTCACTAGTAAAATTTATATTGTTGATATCAAAAATATAATTTGTACATATAATAAATTCTTACTAGTAGAAATTAAATATTTACTAGTAGAAATAAAAATTTTACTAGTGAAAAATGAATTCTTACTTGAATGAATTTAATTTATGATATCAATAATTTAATTTGTACTAGTGGAAATTGTATTTTCACATGTATTAATTTAATTCCTGATATCAAGAAAAAAGGAATAAAAGCTAAAATGGCTTTCCATAGTAATAATTCAATTCTTACTAGTACAAATTTTATATTTACTAGTAGAAATAACATTTTTACTAGTGAAAAATGAATTCTTAGTTGAATGAATTTAATTTATATCAAGAATTAACTTTGTACTAGTGGAAATTGTATTAATTCCAGCAATCAAGAAAAAAGGAATAAAAGCTAAAACGGCTTACCATAGGCTTGCCATATTAGTCATGAATTATCACCAGTAAAAATTAAAATTTTTAAATTAAATTTTTGAAATCAAGAATGTAATTCTTACATGTAAGAATTCAATTTTTACTAGTAAGAATTAAATTTGTACATGTAAGAATTCCATTCCTGATATCAAACATTTAATTTTACATGTAAGAATTACATTCTTGGTATTAAGAAAAATAGGAATAAAAGCTAAAACATTTATTTGGGTAATTGGGTACACTGTGTCTATATTGTAAGTTCACAATGGCTAGTATTTGGGTACACTGTGTCTATAATGTAAGTTCACTGGGTATTTAAGCTAGATGGCTAGTATTTTGGTACAGGCTTGCCACACCTTTCTCCTCACACATTTAGGAATCATGGATATGAGGGATTCCATAACACCTAGAATCCCTTCATTAAATATCCATTCTTACATAACTGATCATAAGAATCTTTTGTCTCTAAATGTCCATAGGAGAGTCACACTGTGCTCTGTGCAGTGTTGACAAAACCCTCGGTTAGATTTCATGGGGGCAAAACTGAGCAACAAGAAAAAATGTCTTTCCATCTTAAGTTTATTTTGATTTTTTTAATGTTGGCTGAATCTATTCATAAATTTCGCTATTTTATTAACACCATGTACCTTTGTGGATTTTTTGAGTAGCCTATTTCAAAAATAATTTGTTAGCTTGCTAGCTACATGTTCCTTGTCTTGCCACGAAATTATTGATATCCTTTTAGAAAATGTTTCGATGCCAGTCTTGTGTTGTACCATGACTGAGCAGACAGTCATTAGCACACACACGTATGATAACTTAGTTATAACTTAGTGACATTGTTTTGTAAAACATTGCTGTAAAATTAACTCAATTCCAATGTTCTCTCAGATAAGTTTGGAGGGCTGATTTTGCAACATGCTGATCTTTGCAACTAACACATGAGTTTCTATACTAAGCTTTTAGTTTTGACAGAATGCTAGCTAGCTGTCTAGCTAGCATTTCACAAATGAAGTGAGCTAGCTAGTTCTCAATCCGTGTGTGGTGCACTCATATGGGGGTGATATAATTCTTGGAAGGGGTGCCAAATCTGAAGGTTTGCCAAATTACGTTTTCTGACCATACGCTCCAGATGTATATACATAAACAGTGAGTGGAAAAGTGAGTTTTTCAAATGATTCCTTTAAATAATGCCACTTTACCTCTTCTCATGTTGTGTTCAGAGCTTGCTCCTATGCTGCCATGACTA
The DNA here is from genome assembly GCF_052324685.1 of Brachyhypopomus gauderio. Lineage (NCBI taxonomy): Eukaryota > Metazoa > Chordata > Actinopteri > Gymnotiformes > Hypopomidae > Brachyhypopomus > Brachyhypopomus gauderio. The sequence continues at coordinate 21,515,281 of NC_135225.1, forward strand.
GTGCTGCCATGCTGTCTTTCAGTCATGACTAGGGTTGCAGCGGTAACCGGCTTCACGGTATACCACGGTATTAAAATGCACGGTTATCATACCGTGTGTGTTTGCTTATTACCGGTAAAAGGCAAGCTAGCGGAGAAACTGACCCGCGCATGCGCAACTCCGCTCCGGTTCAGCTACTCAGCACACAGCGGTGAGAATGGCAGAAAGTGCATCAGACTTAACAATTTTTTAACAAAAAAAAAGCTAAACTAAAATCAGCGGCGAAAATGATGTAATCGCGGTGGCTACGCCCGTGCGCGAGAGGCTCGCGATTCGCGAGGTCGTGCACCTCTATGGCGTCAAATCCAAGTCAATAATCGCGAGCACGGAAAATCATTTCTTTGAAAAGTGCTTATTCGCGCGAGCAAAAATGCTTTCGCACGCGCGGAGAGAGCTTCCTCGCGCAAGGAACATTTGTCACACCCTCTCTGCTTGCGATTAAGCTCCTGCTCGCGGAGCAGATCGTTTGATTTTTGACAGTCGTGGGAGGGACCCAGACAGGATTGGCTGTGGCTGTTTTTAGGATGTGAATTGTGATTGGCTGTCAGTAGGGTCCGTTTCATGTTTTCATGTTTTTTCGCGATATCAATGCATTTAGGCAGCTGGATGCTCCAAATACTATGAACTATGGTAAAACAAATAACCATCTAGCTGTTAACCTAGCTAGCTAGTTATTTATAAGTCTGACGTTTGCATTGTTTACATGGTTTGTTAGCTAGCTAGCTAAGTTGGCTATTTGTAGTACACAAAATAAAACTGCCTTAGCAATGCACTTGGCATGTAGCTAGCAATACACGATTAAAGCAGAGGGATAAATGGTTCAATACAGGTACTAGATATGTTGCATATATCTTCCCATAATTTGGTAGAAATGGGAAATGTCAGGATGAATTCTGCAGAAAGTGCAATTCGCTTCCATGTCCTTTATAAACCATTGTTAAAAATGTTTTTGATGGATAAACTGTAAATTATTTTAAAATATACTTCTTTCAATTTATATATGATATATATTTTGCTGGCAAGGTCCAGATCTCTTTCCAGTCGAGGTTGTTAAAGATGGTGTTCCAATAGATACATATGGATTAGATACACCATCTTTCTGAAACAGTGAGCATATATAATGATTACTATTGTGTGATGTAGAGAAACATATTTTCCCTATTTCAAGATTGGTTGGGTCAATGGGTAATAATGTTGGATCATGTCCTGGTGTACTTTTAAATAGCATACTCACTCCAGCATGTATAGCATTTTATAACTAATTCAGCAAAAGGAATTGCAACACTGAATTTTACTAAATATTTACTAAATTCTTGATTTGTCAGTAGAGAGCCATTTGAGTTAAATAACTGTTGTACCAAGAGTATATTGTGAAACCATAGATGGTAAAATAAAGATTTGTTTCTATATACAATGTATTTGTTGTTGCAATTTCTAGGTGAATAATTATCAAAACAATTTTGGATTTTTAAATTTTCAGGTTGGTCTTTTTTTTCATTATATCATTCAGGCCATGCCATATATGACCTATGTTGCTATAACTCAAACCATGTAAACCAACTCTGAAAGCAAGGGGACAGTCCCCCTGCTTATATACAATCCTAAACACAATTCAGCAGTTCTAGCAAACAGGTTATCTTAAGCACAGCATGTTCCAAAACATAGGCGCCCAACAGGCTACTTTGTCTCACGTATGTGTATCTCCTAATATGTACTTCTCTAGAGTTAGCGGAAGAAACTGATGTATCAGTTGAAACATAGAAAGCTAAATGACCCAAGTATAGTAGACTAGTGAGTACCAGTTAACAGTGCTCTTACCCTTCGCACTCTCCCTGACCTGGGTCACAGTATAGCATAGCATGATATATAGTATAGCATGATATTAACTAAACATAAGTACATGATTACACTGAATCACACTACTTCATTAAGCAGAAGGACTACAATAATCAGAACAACATGTACTAAATCATAACGTTCATAATGATCTTTTATAATCTAAATGACGTGACCTAATCAAGAATGACAATTTCTGTCACAGTGATCAACTCCTAATTTTTAAATGCTGTCATGGATTGAGGTTCCTGTGATGTGCTCCAAGTTTGGTTCAAATTGACCTGTCAGGGACGCTACTGTACACAAAAACCTCTAAAATCATCAAAACTAATGCTGCAATCCTGTCATGCAGAATACAGAGAAGTAATGAATCTTGTATGATTCAGACCAATGAGCCAAATAACTTTGTAATTACATCTTATAACAAAAAGTATACTGCTTGACCAGGAAGGAACATTTTATTTCACTAAAATTTCTTTTCATCGCTGTAATATCTGTATGGTAGTACTTTGGCTCCATCTACTGGCCAAATACTGGAACCTACTGAAAAGCATTGCTTACATGAAACACCTTGCAAACACATACACACAAAGCTAATCTCAACATGTGATTTAGTTATATGATCTGAATAATTTTTTGCTAATACATTTAGCCACATTTTGATTTTTTGTAGATTTAGTGCCTCATCTGAGATGAAAAAAAAACACTTTATACATTCATATCAAAGGTCAAACATTTGCTCAAAACAACACATTGGTTTTCTTTGGCTGCTTAGGCCTATACGTGTGTGAACCTGCAATCTCCGCTTGTGGCTAGATTTAAATAATTGTTTTTATTAGTCTGACTTGCATAAAAAGTCAAATGGTTTATTATTTTACATAAAAACGTTTTTAAAATAAAGTTATTCAACTGTCCACATATGTGGACACCATACAAGAACAGAGTGAATATTTTCTATAAAAATTGCCCAAATATATAACAAATTGTGAGAATCTATCCTCTTTTCATTAAAACGAGTAAGTTTTGTTCTGTTAAAATAATCTTGAAACAAAAAGCTCTTAATATTTGAACAGTTAATTGCAATTTAATGCCGTTCAGGCTACAATTTAGCTTGAATTGGATAAATAAAGATAGGCAGTGATGTCAAAATATTCAGGTTATTCCACAGCTATTTCCTTGTATGAAATCCCTCAAAAACAGTCTCATCTATTAGTGAGTCTCGAAACAGACTGGAGAATAACTCAATGGGTACCTCACCCTGCGCTTTCACCTCAAAAATCCCCATGAACATAGGTGGGACTCAATATCCTTGTATCTCCAGATTCTATTCTTGCCTCTGACATTCTGTTTTCTTTGCTAATTATTTAAACCTCCCTCATTTCCTTTGTTCCCTTCCTCGTTTTGTTATTTTTCGTCTCACATCTGGCTCATATTCTCCTTCGCTATATCAATTTTTCACCAACAGTACACACACACACACACACACAAATGTTCTTAGCTTTAGATTTAAAAAGATTTAGCTTTTTAGGCAATAAAAATGGAAAATTTTATATTTGTTTCTATTTACAGCAACAACACATTTTGTACAAATTTACTATTATTATTTATATGAACGGCTTAAAAATCTATGACATGGTACATCGTTCAACGTATTGCCATTATTGCATAATGCCCACATATGTGGACACTTGGTTTATGAGGTAAAAATCCTTAGATGTTAATGTGAAAACGAACAATACCTTGCAGCAAAACTTTTCTTTGTGTATGTTAAAATAAGTCTGACATTAGCATTGTATACATAGTTAGTTAGCTAGCTAGTCGGACTTATAAATATCTAGCTAGCTAGCTGGTTATTTGTTTTACCATAGTTCATGGAGCTTCCAACTGTCTAAATGCGTTGATATCGTGAAAAAATAAACATGAAACAGACCCTACTGACAGCCAATCACAATTCACATCCAGAAGCCAATCCTGTCTGGGTCCCTCCCATGACTGTCAAAAATCAAACTGCTCCGCGAGCAGGAGCTTAATCACAAGCAGTAAGGGTGTGACAAATTCGCGTGAATAAGCACTTTTCCTCGCGCGAAATCATTTTCCGCGCTCGCGATTATTGACTTGTATTTGACGTCATACACCTCAAATTTTGTAACACGCCTCAGCGCAATGAACAAAGCATGTTTGCGGAGTTCATACACCTTTATAAGGTGGAATTAAAGCACTTGTACGTCACTTTCAAGATCCATTTCAATATTTTCCAACACGTTAAACTTAATTAAGTTAAATATTTATACATATACTACAAATGATTTGAAATAATTCGCTTTTTATCACATTATTTAATGGTGGTTTATTTTCAAAACGTCCAATCTTAACGTCTTCACGTTCTCTCATGTTTCGTCCTGGAATTACAAAAGGCTCGTATTTGTTAACGTAATACAAGTGAACTGTTCAGTTAGACAAATATTTGTTGTGAAACGAAGTAGTTACAATTTCAAGCATTTTCAAGTAGGCCTACTTTAGGTTTGCGCGAGGTGTGCGGACTCGCGCGCTACGGTCACTAGTGAAAGTATAAACCTAGCTTTTTAAGGTCCTTGACGCCATTAATTTACATGCGTTCATTTTCTAATTCTGACGTGCCTGTTTTTCATATGTTAAAACCAGACTTGGTGTGAAAGCCTTAAAATAGAAATCTCTATTGTGATGATGTCAGAAATAAATCCTCTCTTCCTGCAGTATCTGGTTATATTCTAACTTGGCAGTACAACGGACGTTTACAACAGTTGTTGATCAGACAGTGACCCCGGCTGAGTTTATCAGATATTAAATAATTTAAACTTAAATAATTGTACTGAAATCCATGATTTAGGTTTCTCTAATATTTTGCAGTATTTATATAAACACGTGTACAGCTTATTTTTTTTAAGGAGACATTTTGTATACAATAGTTCCAGGTTTCTAAAATAAATAGTTCATTGAACAAACATTGAACTTGTTGTAATTTCTTTAAGGGTCAGTGTATCTTTTAATAATATATGTAAAAAACTGTGATACCGTGATACCGCGGTATTTTCTGAGACGGTTATCATACCGTGAAAATCTCATACCGTTGCAACCCTACTTCCAGCCATTGGTAGTATTTCTCCATAGCAACCTTCCCCCTATTTGCCAGTGGTATATACCATGCAGGGGTTTACACTCCCATGACAGTTCCTCTTCCTCTTCATGTCCATCCATCTTGGGTTTCTTTTGAACTCATTAAGCACTACTTCATCACTTGGGTCTATCATCTCGGATGTTTCATGCTGGATAGTAACTCTGATGCTCACTAGTCCTTGGCCAACCCACCTTGGACCTTGTGCTTAGTGTGTAGTCACTGAGTGCTGGATTTGGGTTGAAATCCTTTGTGCATTGTGAGGAGTTTGCTTGTCTTGATGTCAGTGTCTTGATGTCAGTGGTCCTCCTTTGGTCAGCATATTAAATCAGCTGGGTATGTGATGACTGGCAGAGCGTAGGTGTTGATAGCCCAGATCATGTATGTTTATTAATAGTCCAATTTCCTATTTGACTTATAACAGGAGATCTTTTGTCTATCTTACACATCAGCCTACACATTGTGATTGCTCTCAGCTGAATTGAAAAAGATATGATATAGTACTGTATATGGTAGGTTGAATCCTGCACCCCTCTACAGGTCTGGTTTCAAGTGTTATTCATGTATTTTTGGCAACTCACCAAAACCCTTTATATGGCTCTTTTAACTTAAAAGAAACTGCTAAGGTGGTTTTACATCAAGGTTAAAGGCCGCACAGTATCCTAAAGACTTGGCCATGCTAAGAATGATGGGCCTGCTACTAATGTTTTGGGCTTTTTGGTTGTTGCTTGTTTGTTTTGTATTGCCTTGAAATGTATTCTGGCACTGAATGCCTATAGCCTAAGTATTTATATCTGAAGTTGAAAATGAAAAATATAATATAATATAATATATATTATTACAACAATAATAAAAAATAAACATTTGAGGGTTGCTACACTTAATTATATAGTATTCTGCAATGTCATGATTACAAGACACTTGAGGACTGTTGTCTTGGAAACGCCCTATATATTTGCCAACGTGAAAGTTCCTGAGAGTCCTGTGAGGTGTGTGCTGGGAGCTGTGAACTGTGTTCTGTGAGCTGGGAGCTGTGTGCTGTGAACTGGGAGCTGGGATCTGTGTTCTGTGTTGAGTCGCTGTGCTGAGTCACTGTGCTGAGTCACGTCGTGACGCGCCTCCGCCTGACCTGTAGTCACGTGGTCCTGCGGGTTCGCGTGACTGGGTTTCTCATGGTGCAGGCGCTCCGGCAGGGTCATGTTAACCGCTCCGCCTGGGCCGTTTAGCTCACGTTAACCGCTCCGCATGTTCAGTATCCGCGTACCGAGGGCAGTAGCTACATCACTGGACCTTTAGTTCCGCCTCAACATCACACGTAACGGCCTGGTGAAATAAAGTAAGGGCATTACAGCGGGCGCTGTATTTTATAAAGCATTTAAGGCCTTTCTTTAAATAGCCTACTAGCTAACCAGCAGGAGCTTATTGCTAGACAACACCGCGTCTTCTTGTGCGTTATTGTGTTTTATTGCGTTATTGTGTTTTCGCGGTGTTGAGGGACGTGTTATCCGAATAAAGCGGAAGTTAACTGCAGACAGACGAGCAGGCACCAGTCGTCTCGCCGCCCGTAAGTTCGTGCCATGGGCTTGCTGTCTCAAGGATCACCGCTCAACTGGGTCGAGACCAAGAAGTACGCGGATCATGTGAGGACACACGGCGTCCTTCAGTTCCTCAACATCTACAACAAGGTGAAGGATCGCCAGAAAGACGTCCTGAAATGGGGTGACGAGGTAAGAGGACCGTCAATTAGCAGCTACACGCCTCCGTTTTCGTGTGGTAGCAGCTCGTGTTTAACGTCACCCTCATTGAAACAAACCTTTTGTGCGCGTTACTATTTTGGAAGCAATTATCTGTGGTTCCGGTTAACAGTGTTTTCTAAGTGACACAGTTGAAGACCTTGAGCTTGCTAGCAAAATCAGTGTAGCCGGTAAAGGCGCGCGCAGCAGGTGCGCGCTCGCTCCGTCGCAGGCGCGCGCGTGTCGCTAGTATTTGGGTATACTGTGTTTATATTGTAAGTTCACTAGGTGTATGAGCTAGATGGCTAGCCACCTGACCCTGGTGCATGAAAGGGTCTGAGTGAACCTACTGTGTGCAACTGTAATTTATTTTTACAGTTACTACCTTGCAGTTAGGTCAGAGCCAGGCTGTGCTGATACATAGATTCAACTCTAATGTATGCATAATAAAGGGAAAAAAGATATTTATAGATTTACTTGAGATGGAAGCAGTTTACATTCGTGACCTACAGTTTCCATAAAACATGAGTTTCATATGGCCTTCCATGATTGCAATCATGATGGAATGTTGTTGGTTTTACATCCTTTGGTCTGGCAGTGGATTCAGCATTAGTGCAATCAAAGCCAAGAATTCAAGCTTTGCGATTAAACTGGTGTTGACCAATTTCATTTAACATTTTATGACTACAAATGCAACAATATATGGGAATATGTACATTAATAATGTGGAATAAGGTACAATAGGTATACTTATCAGAAAAAGCAAGTGGAATTTCAAAACATTATATGAAGTAGTTCATTATGGGATTTGTTGTGTCACACATTATCCTAATTTTTTATTCTAATTAAAAGTGAGTCCAAATGTCATTTTATTTGCAGGTAGAGTACATGCTGGTTGAGTTAGATGACAAAAATGAAAAGGTCCGATTGGTTCTGAACGGAAACGAAGTTTTGGAAACACTCCAAGGAAAGGGTGAAAAGATCAATCCCAAGTGAGTGACTGCCGTCAGTTGATGAAAGTTTGAAAGTAAATTATGCTTGCATATAAATCATGCTTATCCGAGTTTCTTTTCCGCAAGCTTATTTCCCACAATCCAACACAATGGCACTCTGAAATGCTTCTCACTCCTATACAGGCAATAAAAGAGTGTCTGGTGACATTCTTAGCACATGGTCCTATTTTGTAATACATCCAGGACAAGAATAATCAGTTGTCTTTGTATTCATAACTGCTTTTCACCTGGTCACCTTTCACTTTATATACACATCTCCTTTACACACACGCACACACACCATCTTACTTTGCATCAGAAACATGTTCATCCTGCCCAGCTAGATACTAGCTGATTGTGTGTTTGAAAATGTGAATTGCTTATGCCTTAGCCAGTAAACTCCTTTCATATTTGGGGTTTGGCGTTTTGTTTGGTCTTTTATTAATCCACCCAGGACAGTTTGTGGTGGATATCCAGAAACAAATATGTTGACAGCTAAAACTCTTACTCTGTTCATTTAGCCTTTTCCTTTGTGCACAATTTGCATTCCCTTGTGTTTTGAAAACACGTTCCTTCCCTTCGTGATAATGCAGCCACCCGACCCTGTGGAGGCCAGAGTATGGCAGCTACATGATCGAGGGAACCCCAGGCCAGCCGTACGGCGGGACCATGTCCGAGTTCAACACTGTGGAGGACAACATGGGGAAGCGTCGGAGGGAGGCATCTTCTGTGCTCGGCGAGGATGAGACTCTCTGCACCATCACGTCATTCCCCAGGTAATGCGGGCCCAGTTTCAGGTGCTTATGGAAGGTTTGAGAAATCCGGCATAAGCCCTCTCACTCCCCACCTACTGTAGAGATAATGTTCCTTTTTATGCACTGAAAACATTATTAATATTGTATAGATAAAGATGGTGATATGTGAACCTTATTTATAAGGTTTATAGTGGTTAAGGTACAGAATATGTCTACACTGATCTATGCTGCAGCTATGCTGAAACTAATAATTTGATACCACGTGTGTTTCAGGTTGGGCTGTTTGGGCTTCACAAAGCCAGAATGCAGGCCCACTCCTGTTGAAAAAGGAGCATCCAAGTCCCTGTTCTTCCCCGACGAGGCCATCAACAGGCACCCCCGCTTCAGGTATGCCCTTGTTCCCCCACCCCCACCCCCACTGCTCGCCACAGCTCAAAGGAAGGGAGTGGCCTCCCAGAATGCCACTGCAGGGCCGTTTGTAATGGAGTGAGCTTTTTGAGTTTTCTCAAAATAAAAGTAGTTAGAGGTAGGGGCGAACACCCTCCCATTCCAACACAGCTCTTCAGGAGGAGGGTGGGCACATACCAGAGGACAAGAGTAGTCTGTAGCCAACAAATATCAAGCTACATAATAAATGTCTCATCTTGTTAAGAGGTCATATATTATTATGTTTGTGCATAATCAGGCCTGTTTTAATCTATATTCCTTGAAACAGGGTACCCGCGGGTCCTTAAAAAGTCTTAAAATGTCTTAAATTTAGTTTTCCATATTCAAGGCCTAAAAATGTCTTAAAATGTCTGGAATTTTATGAGGGGAGGCATTAAATTATTATAAGTGTGTGTTGTTCAGTTGTTCTGGCGCGACGTGAACTTTGCCGAATCTAGCGCTAATGCAGAAAATAACCGCTCCAGGGTCCTAGTGCTAGATTCCTAGCGTTGGAGTATACGGCCTCAACAACGTCAACAATTTTCGTTCGCCAACCCCCCCCCCCCCCCCCCCCCCCCCCCCCGTCAACAATTCTCGTTCGCCCCCCCCCCCCCCCCCCCCCCCCCCCCCCCCCGTCAACGATGTGGAACACACCTGCATCCCCGGTAATAGTATTATTTTTTCTTGTGAGAGGTATTAAAAAGGTCTTAAAAGTCATTGAATTTGAGATTTAAAAATGTGCAGATACCCTGTTGAAATCACTATTTCAGATACTGCGAGTAGTTGCAGTTAAACGTGTCATGATATGTAATAGTTAATTGTAGTTATCATGTTGTAGTCTTGTTGTTCCTGCACTTTATTACGTTATTGCAGTTTTCAGCAATTCTGTATATCCATTTCAGCACCTTGACCAGAAATATACGTCACAGGAGGGGGGAGAAGGTGGTGATCAATGTACCAAGTGAGTTGGATATAACTGTCATTCCATGTGCATTTTTTCTGAAAACAGATTATTCTTGCTTGGGGATGAATGTTAAGATCGCAGTTGTTAAAATACCATTGCTTGCTTACTTGTCCATGAGAAGATTGAGCACCAAGTTTTACCGGATGTGAAAAGCCACATTTTAATGCATGCTTTAGATTCTTCTGAAAAGATAAGCACTGCTAAGTAATGATGTGGCTGAAATGAGTCATTTGGTGCATACATGAAAGTTTTGTCCTCATGAAATTCCACATCATCTAGAAATCTGTTAATATGCGCTCATGCAAAGGAAAGTTTTTATTGTGCGAGTGATTCAGTTTTGTGCAGTTTATTACAGAGTTTATTTCATTTTTTTTATGACTGTAAAAGCTCTATGTGCTTTTCTGTTGGGGGCTTACTGCAAGTATCTTATAGATTGTCCCTTCCTGTATGTCTTTCACAGTCTTTAAAGACAAGAACACTCCATCTCCATTCTTGGAGACGTTTCCGGAAGACGATGGTGAGGCGGTGCGCGCTGCCCTCCACGACCACATCTACATGGACGCCATGGGCTTCGGCATGGGCAACTGCTGCCTGCAGGTACGTTCCAGCTCTCCTTTGGCCCTCCTCCCAACATCCTGCCACAGGTGTACCTGCTCTTAGCCTCGCAAGTTCCCTCTGCCGTTTCTTTGCCGGGAGGCGAATGACTGAGCTGCTGTCATTGCAGGTGACGTTCCAGGCCTGTAGCATCAGTGAGGCGCGCTACCTCTATGACCAGCTGGCTACCTTCTGTCCCATTGTGGTGAGTGAGCGTGCCGGGAGGTGGGGGCAGGATTTGGGGATTAGGATTCACCTTTGTCATAGTTCACTACATAATATAAATGGCTTGTAGCTGTGCACCAGTGAGGCGCTCAACGGTCTTCACTACTGATTGCAGGTCATGGTGCAGGATATTGAGCAATACTGTCGCACGGGTGGTCTGCATGTTATTGATTGTGCAGCGATAAAACGTAGTGAGCATCTGAGGTGATGGATTATCCTTTTTCAGTCTCCTGAGGAAGGTACTGCTGTGCCTTTTAAATTAAATGAGAGGTGTTCAAGGTCCAAGAGAAGTTCTCAGTGACGCGGACTGCCAAGGACATAAAGCTGGTGATGGCCTTGGCCCTGATGATGTGGACTGGACCGTGTGTGCAGTCTTTGTTCTACAATGAGCACTCTGGTCCTCTCTGTGTTGAGGGGAAAGGTTGGCAGTAGGGGTGGGAATCGTTTACTATCTCACGATTCGATTCCGATTTGGGGGGCCACGATTTGATCCAAAAACGATTTTCGATTCAAAACGATTTTTGATTAAAAAACGATTTGATTTATAAAAATGTGCTTCAGTCTATAAAATCTGCATGATCTACTACAGTCTGCTTTACAAGACAGAATGACAAATACAGAAAATTAAGTGTCTTTCACATTTAATTAACAAAAATAAAGTGCTTTGGTAAAATAAAATGGTTTTTGTTGTGTTACCAAAATTCTTGAGCTTCATTTAGCGAGCTGTCAGGGATGGCTCGGATGCAGTTCCCCCAGCCGTTGCTAGGGGCACCAGACTCAGTCCCAGACTAAACCGGCATAACCGTACACAGCCAGGTCCCTGCTTTCTCTGTGGTTGCTTCTCGTTTAATGGTGTCTTGCCACCTCTCTCTGTTATGCTTTCTCTTTACTTATTCGAGTATCTATCTCCTGCGTCGCTTCTTGACTCATCTCAAGTTTTCCCAATCCTGTATTTCTTCCTATCCGTTTTGCCTTTATTTTTGGGAAGGGTTTTATTTTGCTGCGGCGTTTTTTGCCAGTTACTTCTGCTGGCGTCCTTGGTTTCGTTTTTGCGTTGCATTTATCCGCGCTGTTTTTTAGTTACTGTTGATATTTAGTTTGTTTCTCCCGTCTCTCTACGGTTGAGTGTTATTTTTTCATGCATTGTATTTTGCGCATTGTTTTTTTGTTTCTGTTTACTCCGTGCCCTCACGGTTTTGGTTTCTATTCTTCTGCACGTTGAGTCTTCCGTGTTGTTTTGTTTGTTCGTTCTGAGTCGCTGTGCGCTTTTCCCTCTCGCTAATACATTTGAGGAGTGTCAAACGTCTTGATCTTGAGAACTGGCATTTGGGTCCACCCTTCTCTATATTATTTCACTTGGGTCCACCCTTCTCTTTTTCTCACCCTTCTCTATATTAACGCTCCCGTGCACACCGCGTTGCACAAGCCTTGCACACGAGCTACATTGTGTCCAGTTCGGTCTTTCCGGGCATTCGGTAAAAACCAAAATGAACCCATATTTTTGCCTTAAATGAAGACCGGACAGGTTGAATATCTCTTTCCTCCATCTGTTTTGAACCTTTTCCGCGCATGAGTGTGTCCCAGAACCTGCTTAATTTTGGCGCGTAATTTTGTAATTACGTAACGCAAGACTTCACCACGATCTAGAATCGATTTTGAGACATTTAAAATTGATTCTGAATCGTAGTAAATGAGAATCGATTTTTGATATATGAAACGATTTTTTGGCACACCTCTAGTTGGCAGAGCACCATGCTGCCAGGTGTTGGATCACGTCCCTGTAAAATCAGTTCATCAATACTGCTAAGAACTAAGCCAGTGTTCAGAATGAGGCTGGAGAGCGGGGTCTGCTCATCCTCACGGAAGGGGGTCTGTTTGTCAAGAAGTCCAATACCCAGTTACACAAGGTGGCGCTCATTCCCAAGTTGAGCTTGACATTGTTGAAAGCAGAGCAGAAGTTGGAGATGAAGTTGATGGCCATAACTGTAATATAGTTTATCTTATTGTCTAGGTGGGTGAGGGTAGAATGATGGGCTGTGTAATGGTGTCCTCCACCGATCTGTTCAGGCAGAATGAAAACTTGTGTGTATCCAGTGACTGTGCAAGCTTCACCTTGAGGTGATTGAGAACCAGTTTCTCGAAGCACTGCATCCCGTAACTAAGTTACTTTTTAAAGGAGTAATCAGTAATCAGATTACTTGTTCAAGGTAACTAATCCATCACTGGTCGTAACAGTATCATAGTGCTTTCCTATGCTTTTCTTGCCTTAGTGTTTGGTCTTGTCAGCTGTGCTCTCTCTGGGGGATGGGGTGGACAGTTCAGCAGTCCACAGCATTCTGGAGATTTTTGTAGGGAGTTGCAGATCATTGAAGAAACTATAGATGGAATTGGAAACAAGTTTGAGGAAGATCTGCCAGCTGCATGAGATGCTCACCAGGCAGTTTGGATGGAAAACCCTGAAAACTAGTTGACATTACTACTGGAGAAAAAAGAGGGGGAGGCATCACATTGTGCACACGCTGCATACTGAAGAACAGGGGTGTCCTGTTTTTGCATCAAATTTTGATTGACACGTTAAGCTAAGGACTAAAACAGGAAGCCACAGCCACAATTATTAGAACTTAAAATGTATTTAAAAAATTAAATTAATAAATAAGGCTGTATGAGATTTATTTAAAATGAATGTGCAAGTGGATGTGTGTTTGAGGTTGACATCATGGCATTGTTGGCTTCAGTTTTCTGTTGACCACTTTAGTGTTATCAGTTACAGCCATCTGTTTAAAATCTGTCCCACCATGTACAGATGGCCCTCAGTGCCGCATCTCCATTTTATCGTGGCTACGTGTCGGACATTGACTGCCGCTGGGGCGTGATCTCAGCCTCCGTGGACGACAGGACCCGGGAGGAGAGGGGGCTGGAGGTGAGTGAGACTCCCAATGACTCAATAGAGCCTCGCTTGGCATTTTCGATGCAAGGACTCCAAAAACGCAGCATGCACTAACCCCCACCTGCATGTCCACCCTTTTCAGCCGCTGAAAAACAACAAGTTCAGGATCCACAAGTCCAGATATGACTCGATTGATAGCTACCTCTCCCCTTGTGGTGAAAAGTACAATGATATAGAGCTGACGAAAGATGAAGAAATCTACAAACAGCTTCTTGACGCAGGTAGAAAGATGGGAACGTTGTACGTAATAGAAGTGTCAGTAAGCTGAAAAACTAGCATCAGATAAGTCTTATTAGTTGGCCTCATCATAGACGCGAGTTGACAGGTTGTCCTGACGTTTTCACTGCAGGGATTGACACATTGCTGGCTCAGCACATTGCACACCTCTTTATTCGGGACCCTCTGTCTCTCTTCGAGGAGAAGATTCACTTGGATGATGCAAATGAGTCTGACCACTTTGAGGTACTTAAAAAACGAAACTTTTATCTGCGGGAACCATATGTCCAATGCATTTTTCTTTCTGAAAGCTTTAAACCATGTTGGTACTCAAAATTTGACAAAAATTTGGAAAAGTTTTTTGTGGATTATTGGGCCATTTTGTTTTAATTTTCGCACAGAATCTTCAGTCAACCAACTGGCAGACCATGAGGTTCAAACCACCTCCTCCAAACTCTGATATAGGATGGAGAGTTGAGTTCCGTCCCATGGAGGTATGCATCCCATTTAGACTCTCCTCCATCACAACAGGAGGATACTAATGCAAAAAAAATATTATAATGCATCAGCATATTAACATGATTGCTAAGATATCATTATCTCCCAATATACTTTTAAACCAATGAATTCTTTGTGTAGCCTTATTTTGGTGGGATTAAAAAAAACATTTGTGCTCTCCTGAGAAAATTACAGGGGAAATGACCTGGTTTTCACCACATGCTCACTGGTCTGATCATTTTAGTATCACTAGTCTACACTTCAAAATTTTTACTCGTCTTTTATCTTGAAAATACAGAGGCACATGCCCTTTTAATTTGTCATAACATTTGTACTGTATAAATTGGGTTGCAACTTAATGACAATGAGAAAATGTGGGTCCCGGGCTGAGACCAGTTGAGAACCCCTGAATTAAGGAGCCCTTATATCAGTATTTATATCGGTATTGGCAGTTATATGTTGGTATCGGATCGGAACTGAAAAACACTGGATCGGCCCATCACTAATTGCAACTACCATCACCAAGTTCCTTAAAGAGCCAATGTTATATCCTATCAATCTGTAAATTATTGATTATATTCAAACTGCTGCAAACATACAGGTTCATAGAAAATGCAACACTATAAACTTGACATAGCTGTACGAATTAGTTCCATCATGAGTCATCACTCTAGTGTGGTGTAAAATGTTTCATTACAAACATCCCCATGTAAAACTAATCCTGTCTGAATAGCGCATTATGGTTGAGGGCCTGTTTTAGCACTTACTGCATACATGGCCAGCTTCCTGCGTCCTCTTGTGACCTGTTCCCCTTGCTTTAAAAATAGCGTCTGCTGCCCTCTGGTGGATGCTGCATGATATGACATGCTGCTAGAAATGCAAAGTAGCACTCCCATCAGTTTCTCAGAGCCCTTACATCTTGCACATGCAGTACTTGTAATATTCATTAATAACAATATATGCATTGCTCAGATTATTGATCACATGGTACTCAATGGTACTTCATAAATTAATTAACCTTTTAGGCTGCTACATTGTGAGCTCATATATAGGCATTTAATGATTGTGACTTGTGGCCTAGTCACACCTGATTAACATTGATTTTCCTCAGGAAACTCTTTTTGCTCTAAGTATGTACATGTGAATACATTCTGCTCGGCAGGTCCAGCTAACGGATTTCGAGAACTCCGCATATGTTGTTTTTATCGTTCTTCTGACCAGAGTGATCTTGTCCTACAAGTTAGACTTCCTTATTCCCTTGTCCAAGGTTTGCTTTATTTTTTTTTACTTTCATTTATCTGTTTGCTGACTTCTGTTCAAACGTATTATATAGATTTATGTGCCAATCTTAATTCTGAAAGTGTGTTAGTTTTCTATAAGGAATGGCAATAGATCCTTTCACCAAATTCAACTGAGCGTGCTTGAATTGTTTATTTTAGGTGGATGACAACATGAAGGTTGCTCAGAAGCGAAATGCGGTGCAAGAAGGCCTGTTTTATTTCCGCAAGGACATATTCAAAGGTAAAGGAACATTCTGAACCATCACTCGTGCCAAATCGTCCTGTCTCCCAGACAATTATTTGCTAGGGTGAACATTAGTAACTTAAACAACAAATCAACCTTTATGTGCTACAAACAACACTAACACGTGCACTGAACCGGTTCTATCACCAAGGCTGCAACTCCGCCATGACGACACCAAACGGCTTGGAGTGCGGGGGGCAGAATGAGGAGTATGTGCTGATGAGCATCGACACCATCATCAACGGCAAGGTACCGTTCAACCCCGGCGCCGCCCGGCGGGCTACGCGACCCGCGCCACTGTTCTCACGCTGCAGGCGCTAACGATAGCTCCTCGTGTCTGCAGGAAGGGGTGTTCCAGGGGCTGATACCCATCCTGAACTGCTACCTGGAAAACATGGAGGTGGATGTGGACACGCGGTGCACCATCCTGAATTACCTGAAGCTGATAAAGAAACGAGCGTCTGGTAGGTAGCGCGCGCACGCCGGCCTTGACGCACTGACAGGGCAGCCACTGCCTTAGCACAATGGCCAACTTGCTGAGCGAGGCTTCCTGGGAGAAACCGTTTGGGTCTCACCGGGCTGCTAGCTGTGACGCACAGTCTCACCGGCAATCCACTAGAGCTTGGTGTTTTGATCATGCATTTCTCTTAATTAACCTCAGGGGAGCTGATGACCATGGCCAAGTGGATGAGGGAGTTTGTTGCCAATCACCCGCAGTACAAGCAAGACAGCGTGATCAGCGACAAAATAAACTATGACATGCTGCGGAAGTGCGACCGAATAGCCAAGGGGGAGGAGGGATGCCCCCAGCTGCTAGGAGACACGGCCAAAAGACGCCCCTGACCTCAGCAAATGGAAGCTGCTTTTATTTTGTTTGGGTGGTTTGCATGAAAATTTAAGACCAAAATGAGCGTAAAAAAAAAAAAGAGTCCCGACCAATCTCGTCTTTTAGAGGGAACATTAAGAGAATAAAATGCATGTGTGCATTTCAGGGTTCAGTTGAATGTTTATCAAACTTGTGTGTGTGTATATATATGTATGTGTGAGATATATATATATATATATATATATATATATATATATATATATATAATATATATATATATGAATGAAGATTTATATGATTCTCAAAGTTATTTTAATATCAGAAATGTATATATTTCCCCATTTGATCCTGACTTCAGCTCCACCTTGGAGTTCTTATGGAACTATGGAAATGTGGGAAACACTACATTTGTAAATGTGTCACTGATACACCACTGTAAATATTTGTTCTTTTATGTACTTTTATCATTGACATTTACTTGAGCTACTGTTTTATTAGAAAACAAAATATCTTGTAATTTTGCTTTCTGTAGGCTTTGGTTTTGATTTTGTGGCATGTATGAAATCCGAGATGTGAATTTTATACAGAACTGCTCTTTGGACAGCACTGAATTAAGGTTTGTCCATGTGGATTGCCACATGCAGCTTAGTCCATTGACACTTAATAATCAAAACAGTCGTTGATGTTAACTTTAAGAGACTATTATCAGTTTCAAATGAAGAATTCTGAGATTTAATTGTATTTAGAAATAGGCAAAACTACCCATTTTGTATCCCTTACCATAAAGTTTGGTATGTAGGTATTTATTGGTTGAAGTCAATGTTGGTACATTTGACTAGCAGCTATATCTTGATCATCCACTAGATGGCGCACAGGACTCAGGCACTGTATGAAGAATGTATAATACCTTATTGGTGGTGGGGATGATTAGCTCAATTGGCCTCAATGATTAAAGTGAAATTCTTCATGCACATTTTCCCTTGCCATATTACTAACATGTTTTCATTGTAAATCAAAAGTTTCAAAAAACTTAATATTTCATGGCATATTTACTAACATTAAAACATCTTGATATCTGCAATAAGTGCATATTGATTTCTTTAGGCTGTTTCTACAGCTTGTGTCAAGTGTTTCTAAAAGAATGGCCAAATCTGATACTGGAGAGATTGTTGCCAATCCTATTTGAAACAATCCCATCAACCACACCTTGTGTTCATTAGTCATATTTACATATCCTGTTTTCTGAGCTTACAGCTCAATAACTGGGTGTAACAAGCCACTATATTACTAATCTGTTTCAGCTTATAATTAATCTTGTAATTCCACAGAAAGCAATTGTTGCACCTTATTTGCATATTTATTATATTTTGTGCACAAAATAGTAGCGAAGCTTAACCTGTGAAGAGTTTTACTGTAGCTAATGCACAAGAGCAGAACACTAAATGAACCTGAACTTTATTTATGCCAACTTACCTATAAGGAGGCTATTCAAAACTAATGTTACATAAGATAAAACATTAAGGAGGTGAAACTCTATCCATTAAAAGTATAGCATTAAGTTTATTACATTTTCAAATTTCACAGCTCAGGCACCTACAATTAAAAGGTGCCTCATGTTCCACCTTCACTTATCCAAGATCATCTCAACTGCTGCAGAGGTCAGTATAGTACAATGACCCATCCTTACTGCAGCAATGCTTGTAACAGAATGGTTACTTTTTTTTGTTTCAAGTGTAGGTCATCAAACTCCTAAAATGTGTGCATGTTTGGATACTTGCATAATGTAGCTGTTTGACCATTATTAGCTGTCACCAGAATGTTGAAAAATTTCTCAGGTCTTTGAAAATGGATGCGAACCCACATATGAATCATCTCAGGATGCTTCACTGTTGGCATGTCACATGACTCATGTTTGCATTCACTTTTTCTTCTCTGGACAATAATTTTTCCAGATGTCTTCACCCCATGTCACTCTGTCCTTGATATTTTTCTTTACTGCCCTTCGACACCAAGCCATCTTACAAAAGTCTTCTTCTCACTGCATGTTCAGATGCACTCACACCTGCCCTCTGCCGTTTCTGAACAAACTGCACTGGTGGTGACCCCATCTCGTAGCTGCATCCTCTTTAGGAGACAGTCAATTGACTGAAGCCTTCTTAGTTGCAACTGAATCACTCTCCTTGAAGTTCTGGTTGATTGGAGTACTATCTTACAAGCAAGGTCCTTGACGATGAAAGCCTTTTGATGACTGCAGGTGTTTCCTTGGAGGTAACCATGGTTAATTGAAGAAAGCTTAAAAGCACCACCATCCTTTTAAAGCAACCAGTCTGCTCTTCTAATCAACACAGTGATATCAGCTATCTTGTCCTCATCAACATTTTCTCCTGAGTTAACGACATGTTGTGTCTGCAATGCAGTATTTTTTTTTAAAATAACGTTATCATGACAGGTAATTACTTTGAAATTAATTGCAGTTCATTTAATCAATCTTCACAATGTAGAGTTTATACAAATTGGCACCATAAAAACTGAGGCAGCCAACTTGGTCACTGTGCATAACACTACATTTTAAGGGCAACACAAATTATAACAATAGCATTTTGCTATTTCAAAGCTTCACAAAAAAACAGAAATAATGGACAAAATGTCTTCAGGTAAACTGACTGAAAAACCAAAAATAAAATAAAATTTATGCTAATTGAATTTGTTGCAAATGTTGTTAGGTAATTTCTGTATACTGCAATCAAAATATAACACACCCATGCCATCTTCATAGCCAGGGTAATGTATGCATTTCACATCGTTTATAACCTGTAATGTTGTGAGGTATGCAGGATGCAGGGTTGAGTGTTTCATACAAATGTAGCGTTTAATAGTAAACGATAGAAAACCAGCATGAGCTGTAGACTCACAAAGACGAGCGCATGACAGGGCTAACTCACACTATATATACACTCCTCACAACCTAACCCTTACTGATCTGCTGGGGCTGCCCACCGCTCTGGGCATGTGTGCACCACAGCCCCCTAGTGATCACTTTTGTGTGTGTGTGTGTGTTTGTGTGTATCACTGCATAGATGGGTAAATGCAGAGGACAAATTTCGATTGGGGTGAAAATCACAATTGACAACTATGGCACATTTTATATGGATACCGGTAGTGCTGGCAAATGTGGTAGGCTATTCTTAGTACAATACATCTACTTGAACAGTTGACATTAAACTCCTGGTCCAAAAAGAAAGTGGTAACAGTAGCTGTTATCTCAGCATTTATTTTCTGTCTTCTCTCTCGTTTCTTTTCAAAACTGATAAACAGTCCGACAATACAGGACTGCTACAGCAGTTACATCAGGCGGAGCATTAATGGGCGCATACTACTGCATACTATACGAGGACCAGAATGCAGTACCCAGTATATACTGAGCGCAATATTCAGTATGTAGTAGGCTATTTCAAACTTAGCCCATATTTAAAGATTTCATCAATATGTACTACCTGGTTGGAACTTTGTTGTTATTTTGAACAGGTTTTACTGTTTTAAATGCAATTACCTCATTGAAATCCTCTATCGACGTTCCTCTACTATAGTTTGGCATATGGCCTTACACCCAAGGCTATTAACATAAAACAATAAGCAGAACTATGATCAATCACAAATTTCATCTACAAATAGATCTGCTTTGTATGTAATCACCTGTCATTACAACACTTGTTTCTTTTAGAGTAGCCTACTCAGGTCTATTCAACAAGCGTTAACTAATGCACCACAGTCAAGGAAACGTACAGCCAGGCACATAAACTCAGTGGCTACGGGGAAGGAAGACACGCATTACACGTTTTCTAAACGTCCAGATAACGTGAGTCCAAATTAATATTAAAAACAGAAACGTTATACATTAAGATGAGAAACTACCGGTGACACACAAGAACGGATCACAAAACACAAAGCATTACATTACAATAACTGGGGCCAAACATCCAAGTGTTGAATTATGCGTAAAAGCAATGTGCGCCTGCGCTATAACCTCACCTAGGACCACGTGATTAGGATGAGAACACCTGTCTCCAATTAGGATTTCTGCTCAACTCTTAGCTGGATAGGTCATAGTTTTAGTTTAGTCTTCCATGTGTCCTCATTTTAGGGATCATTCAAATGATGACCCAATCTCCACTACACATTAACGTGAGCATGAACTCTTCTGTAACTGTTTAATCCGTATTATTTTACTTCTGGATGTGTGTGGCATGTGAAGCAGTGTTCTTGTTTGTGTTTTACTCATACTAATGTCGGATACAGCCACATTAAACACATCATGCGAACGGCCAAAGAA
Organism: Brachyhypopomus gauderio; assembly: GCF_052324685.1. Taxonomy (NCBI): domain Eukaryota; kingdom Metazoa; phylum Chordata; class Actinopteri; order Gymnotiformes; family Hypopomidae; genus Brachyhypopomus; species Brachyhypopomus gauderio. The sequence continues at coordinate 21,536,337 of NC_135225.1, forward strand.
AAATTCGGTTTCCGCACATTCTGTGCAAATGTTGCCTCGCGCTGCGGGCCTCGCGCAAGGCTGCAGGTATCACGCGCAGCCTGCCCGCGTGCGTTTGACAGGCGCATGAGAGCAGCGTTGTGATTGGCCCGTTGTGATTTGACGGGAACACGAGAGCAGCGTTGTGATTGGCCCGTTCTCACTCGAGACGAATGGCGTGACCGAGCGAGGGGTCGCAGCGCCCAGGAAGCGTTATGATGATTAACACGGTCCTAAACACCTCCGCAGCGTTGGGCTGCAAACACGGAGTTAAAGCACTGCTTTCCTAAACCCCGTGCGAAGTACGAAGTAACGCATCGAATATAAACTTTGTCTTATTAAACAAAATACGATCCATGAGTTTATATTCTACCACCTGTAAATTCACTTGTTGAGAGCGAAGTACTTAATATTAACAATCGGATAGTTCGTGGAAGTTCGCCTGTAATTTCAAGAAAGGAAAATAATCGCGTTCATATTTTTATCTAAAATGTGTTGTGATGTGATCTCTACTGAGAAAGCAAGGCGTTGTAGACTTTGTCCTGTCAGGCTACCGAGACGTTTGGCTGCCGTCCCGTTATATTGAGGCAGGACGTCACTGTGACGCGAAGGGCGCGAGCCCGTTTACACTCTTCACGAGCCCTTTACACTCTTCCAGAGTTGGGGAGGTAATACCGGCGGACCTACCCAAGGACATCCGGAAATAGGTCTGGTCATTGATTAATTCGTTTGTTTTGAATGCGCAAAAAATGTTTTAATGTTCAGCAAAATATATTGAACATGTTTGGTATAAGGACCAAGAAACGGATGGTTTCTAACAGCTTTATCCGCTAGGGGTGTTGGTGTGATGCTTGTTTTAATGACCTGAAATGCAGAAATACCTATTTACCCGTATTGCACAGGGACAGAAAACAGTAATTTCACTTTAATCCTGAACCTATTCTGGATTCTCGTCATGGAAAGTCTCCGTTGGGAGTTGTTAAAGACGCGGAGCTACTGTCACATATTCATCAGGATAGTCTGAACTAGTGAACCAGAGTCATGTTTTAATCTACGCTCCAAGTGTACATCCTCGCAAGAAAAGTTTTACTGGAATATCATCTCATGTTATGATTGTAAAAGTAGGTTTTGTTTCTGTACGACTGTGTATGCCTTTTAAGAAATTAATAACTATTGTCCATGAAAAACTAAGAATGGTAGTTACAGGACTGCAGTTGTTACTTACAGAAAGTGTTGTTGATGTAATGACGTAACGGCAAATCCTCTTCTGCATGAAATATAGAAGGTAGCAAATGTAACCCTATAACTGTGATGCTGTTCATCGCACTTCAACTCTAGGAATACTCGTGTGTGTGTGTGTGTGTGTGTGTGTGTGTGTGTGTGTGTGTGTGTGCGCGCGCGCGCTCATATTGAATTTTTTCTGTTTTTGTATGTAAGTGTTTAACAGGGTTGTCGAGGACAAGGCTGTATAATTGTGTGCACTTGGCAAGACGTATGTCAGTTTAGCTGGAATGTGACCGCTGATTTTGAACTGATCAGCAATAGGGATACCTTTATTAGCAATATTAGGACCTTTGATAAAGATATGTAGAGGAATAGAGAGAGTTGTACAACATGCATGGTGGATGCTACAGCTCTCTTTTGGCACTGAGATGGGTTGCTGAAATATTTCTTTCGCATCCTTACACAGATCCCAATAATTTGAGCTGTCAAAGGTGGTTCTCTTACCTCAGAGGTCGAGCTAAAATGGGCTAATCACATTGTCCTTTGCCACAGGGTGGAGATGGAGACCTTTAATCAAAGACTTAACACATATATTGACTCATGGATGGGGCCCAGAGGTAAGTTCTGCATATCCCTCGACTTATACACAGACCCTCCTATAAGAAGCAAGCAGGCCAGGAGTGTGTGGCCTCTCGGTGTTGGGTGTGGACAGCCCCTGTGTGTTCCAGCTTTATATTGTACTTTCAAAAGCAGTTCATCAAACAATGCTGGATAGACCATTTATTCACAGACTTCACGTTGATTCTTATTTGCTTAATAGTCTTGGTACTAGTTGTTTTATTGTACTGGCACATTGATGACACATGGCCAGGCTTAGTTAAGGCTAGTGAATATGAGGCCTGCACCTTAAATGACTTAATTGTTGTTATTCATATGTGATTTCTGACCTCCTTTTACCTTCTGAATGGCTGATTTTATTTCCCACACCACTGTAAGTGTCCTATAAAAATGTATTATAGAGCAACCTGCTGCAGATACCTGTCCAAAGATCATGTAGAAAAATGTATTTATACCTGCAATATGACATGTGACCAGTGGCTTTCATTATGTACGAGTTCTGTGGAAAAAGCCCATGAAGTCATGTCTTTTCTGTCAGATTTTCCAGCAAAATAAAACTTCTGGATATTTCTGTCTCCCTGCATCAAAGAAATGGCTGTAAACATTTAAACCTATAAAATAAGTTTTAAAATGTCTCCTTATAAAGGAAGTACCCCATTTAGTTCATCAAATTTCCTTGGCCTCATTGGTTCAAGGAAGTGTATACTTTTCAACTGGAAAATCATGGTGAAATCTACTTTCTTAGATTGTCTAAGATGGCCATAGGGAAAGACCATAGCGACAGACCCTGACACTTTTGTCTAGGTTAATTTTGAGGAACTGAATAGAGAGTTCATCAAAACGTTGTCTGCATGCTCTTTTTCAGTTTGCAATAGAGAATATCCGTAGCCCTCTGCTATACAGTGTCAAAGACCACAACAATGTCTGAGATTTGTTTCATATGTTAGGGTCACATTCAGCATAAAACAAGTTAAACGTCCTCCAATGTCCTCATGAAACCTTTGAATGTGTCCTTGTCTACTAGCCTGTGGTCTCCTCTTCTATAATGTAATGTAATTTACACCATGAACGTCCTGCAGACACGAGGCCACTCTCTTTGTAGATTTAGCAAAAGAAATGTGGCAAACCCAGTGATTGTTGCAAATACACACTGGATTCAGACAAGCATTGTGTCTGAGATAGCACAAAGTTTATTATGTGTGTATAACAATACACAAACGTTATATTTGGGGATATTTCTTAAGCTTTTGCCTGGACTCCATTCAGAGATGAAGCCATGAGAGTCGTGCATTTAAAACATCAAAGACTCGCTTATCATCTCACTCTGTAGAAGCATCACGAAACTCGATCCTGAACTTTCCCTCCATTATTGAAGTACTGAATCTTACAGACAGCTGTGCATGACATGAAATGGCGGGTGTCTCGTTTAATTGGCATGAAAAAGGGAACAGTTTGAAATTCATCTTAGATCTTGCTGAGAACAATGGCTGTAATGGGAGAAATGAAACCATTCTGAATGGAAAAGGATGTGCCAGAATGGATGACTAGAAGTGAGTTTCTTGAGTAGTCTCCTTTGATAAAGTCATTATCCCAAAGTTACAGGTACTGGCTGGAATTCTTGTATTTATTGTCTACTACACCAGCTATGTTCTAGAATACAGCAGCTAATAATATGCATATTTATTAGGGGTGGGCATAGATTCATTTTTTTTATCTAGATTAATCTCACTGAAATCTTGAAATTAATCTAGATTAATCTAGATTTAATCACATTATTTAATGGTTTATTTTCAAAACACCCAATATTAATGTCTTCACGTTCTCTCATGTTTCGTCCTGGAATTACAAGAGGCTCGTATTTGTTAACGTAATACAGGAGAACTGTTCAGTTAGACAGATATTTGTTGTGAAACGAAGTAGTTACAATTTCAAGCATTTTCAAGTACTTTAGCCTAAATTCCAGCACATTCAAACCTGAAACACAAAGCAACATTAAAATTCGTCATAAATGTTCCTTCCCCTGTTTTTGAGGGGCGTTTCTTTATACTACCACATCATTTCGGAGAACATTGCACGCGTAAAGTATAAGCGCTTCCACCGTTCGCGCAGGGTTGCACGAGGTGGGCGGAGTCGCGCGCTACGGTCACTCGCGAAAGTATAAACCAGGCTTAAGTTAGCTAGTCAGGGGGCCCCTACAGTGGGCTGCAGTGGGAGGGGCCCAAGGCAATTGCCTAGGAACGCCTCTATGCAAAGACCGCCTCTGGTCCTGTTAATGACTGATGCCTAAGGAATCCAGAGGAATAATTAGTTAAACTTTAGAATATTTTATATTTGCAAAAACATTTTTTAAATTAATTTAACAAAATAAATAGCAATTTGTACTGGTCTCTCAAATGTTTTAAAGATAGAAATCTGTATGAAAAATGTTGCAAATTAGTCTATTATGCTATTGATGTATCATTGAATCTATGGTTTTGATATCTACTTATTTTTTGGTTGCTTTTCATGCATAAAGGCTGCTAAAGACTCCACAACTTACTATTGTTTTGGTAGCACTACTAAAACAGGTGGTTTAGCACAGGCATTTTCATACTGTGGGTGTCGTGACTGTGGTCACCTTGTCAGGTGATTGAAAAGATCTGTTCTTTCCTGTCTTGGTTTGCACTAACCGATAACTTTATTCTGCGTCATAGCTTTTCAGATATCCAATTCACTTCCATATATCTAATGTCGTGGTAACTTTGTTGATGATTTCCTTTGGAGGATAGCTAGGGTGACCATATTTTTGTTTGGGAAAACCAGGACACTGTGTGTAGGTTGTCGAGCGGGGGGTGGGGGGGGGGGGGGGGGGTGGCGAACGTAAGTTGTTGGTTCTCCGCCAGTTGAGTATGATGAGGCTCAACTGATGAGGCTCAGGGATTCCGTGTCATACAGCGCCGTGCTCAGGGTCCTAGTGCCTGTATAATTAATGGCCCGATTAACGTAATTTAAAAACCAGGACATTTCCACAGTTTTAAAAAATATCCCGGGACGCCCGGGACAGGACGTGAAATACGGACATGTCCCGGGAAATACGGACGTTTGGTCACCCTACTAAAGTTCCACTTCATCTCAGTGTTTTCTTCAGCGCTGGGTGCTCACACAAAGCCTTGTGGTAGGAAATAGGTGTGTAGTTTGGCATGCAAGCTAACACTGACTGGATGCCAGGACTGACTGTCTGCTGTTTTGTTTATGTCTGCTCTGTGTTAAGTGGTGACATCTTTCCTTATGAAGTAAAAATATCAAAAGTATTTAATTTGACGTGAATTTTATCACAATCCTGTTTCAAGATTGTTTTATTGTCCAGCACTGTTCTGAAACTCATTCATTTCATACTAAAAATGTTGTATTTTTTAATGTAGATCATTTTAATGTCTTCTTCCACCCTAAATGGTTCATGTTTTCAATGTTTGATCACACACTATTACAAAATTGACAGAATGATTGACTGAATTTTAATAACTGGAATACCCAAATCCTTTGTACTGTTAACAATTTGATTTCTCTCCATGTTTTGGCCAAGTGTCTGACTAGTTTTAAGACTAAGAAAGCAATCCATTGATTGCCCCAAAATACAGTGATCCAAACTGGGCCACATGACATGGAGGTGCTGTGCTGAAATGTACTCTCGCCAGTCTCGGCACTATTCCCTCTAAAAGAAGTTCACTGGGTGTCTCCCTCTTTTTGATTGCATGTTTTAAACATCTTTTCCTGCACCATTTATAGTTAGCCATACAGACTGATTTACCACAATTTAATTTATTTTCCTTCTCAGATCCTCGTGTGAAAGGATGGCTCCTGCTAGACAACTACCCTCCCACTTTAGCCTTCAGCATCACGTACCTCTTCATCGTGTGGGTGGGGCCCAAGTACATGAAGAGCAGGAAGGCCGTCTCCTGTGGGAGGATTCTGGTGGTGTACAACCTGGCTCTCACTCTCCTCTCTCTCTATATGTTCCACCAGGTGGGTCAACAACATTGGTTCTCCCATAGTCAAGCGCATATCATTCTTCCAAGGGCACAACACAATCTTTAAACCACTTGGTGGTCTCTGGTTTTGTATTGTTCCTGACCTAAACTAGGTACTAAGAGCTAAATTGATCCTGGTGTTTTATAAAAGTAAAACAAACTCTGGGCAGGCAGGACAATGGAGCCCAAGGGTGGGGTTAGAGTTGTACATTATTTTTAACTTGTATGAGTTATCAAAAAATACAGTTAGTTATATCACTATGCGTTGTGGGGGGAGGGGTGGGGGCTAATGCAATAAACCTTCAAATTGAAAGGCTTGTTTGGATGAGTAATTTCTCAATTACTGATTTTCCTAAACTCATTTCCTTGTTGCCAGTTGATTCCACAACATGTATAAAATATGCAAATAGTTTTGATGCAAATTTTTCTTAATCCGAGATCTAACGCTGTAAAGAACAATGCAAATTCTAAACTAGTAGCATAGAGAACAAAGCATTCCTAACTAAGCTGTAGTCGCTCGAGAAGAGGTGTCATTGCTTTTATGCTAATATCAAATCAAATCAAATATATTTGTATAGCGCTTTTCACAACACATGTTGTCACAAAGCGCTTTACAGGATTAACAAGGTTAACAATACTATGGGTCCAAATCCCTAATGAGCAAGCCAAAGGCGACAGTGGAAAAACTCCCTATGATGGTGGGAAATAGGAAGAAACCTCGGGAGAACAAGACTCAAAATGGAACCCATCCTCCATTGGGTGACCTGTTAACACACAAATTACACAAAAACAAATTATACAGACGAATACACAAGTTACAAACAAATCACACAATCAGGCTAAGTATCAGGTAACTAGAATGAAAGTTCTGGGTGTTGATATTGTCAATGTAAATGTCTTATGATGAACACCAGGTTTTCATTCCGTGTCGGAGCAGTGATGCTGGTATTGTAGGCTCCAACTGCAGTGTTACTCCCCAGGTGAACCTCCGAGAAGAAAGATATGTGATGTGGTAAATATGTAACAGATTAATCAAAGGCCAAAATGTACAGATAAGTCTTTAGTTGAGTTTTAAACATTGAGACTGTGTCTGAGTCCCGAATAGAGGCAGGGAGATTATTCCACAGTTGTGGAGCTTTAAAAGAAAAGGCTCTTCCACCTGCTGTGATCTTTTTGATCCTAGGAACAGTTAATAACCCTGCGTCCTGTGAACGAAGTGAACGTGCTGTGTTGTAATGATCAATAAGTTCACTAAGATACTCTGGACCTAAGCCATGCAGTGTTTTATATGTTAATAAAAGTATTTTATAGTCAATACAGAATCTAACTGGCAGCCAATGTAATGATGATAGTACAGGACTAATGTGATCAAATTTTTTAGTTTTCGTTAAAACTCGTGCTGCTGCGTTCTGAACAAGTTGGAGTTTGTTTATCGATTTACCAGAACATCCAGCTAGGAGACTGTTGCAATAATCTAAACGAGAGGATATGAATGCATGGATTAGTTTTTCTGCATCACTAGTATTTAATATGTTTCTAATTTTAGCAATGTTGCGTAAGTGAAAGAACGCTACCCTAATTATATTATTAATGTGTGAATCGAACGAGAGATCTGGGTCTATTGTGACGCCTAAGTTCTTTACCTCTGCGCTGGGGGTTATAGTAAAGGAATGTAGATTAAATGCTACATTACATATCTTGTCTCTCGCTGCCCTAGACCCAACTATTATTAGCTCTGTTTTATCGGGATTTAGTGCTAGAAAGTTACATGCCATCCAATGTTTTATCTCTTCTACACACTTCTCGATTTTACTGTTTACACCTAAATCATCGGGTTTAGCCGATAAATATAGTTGGGTGTCGTCTGCGTAGGAGTGGAAGCTGATGTCGTGCTTATGCATAATCTCGCCTATGGGTAACATGTAAAGTGTAAATAGAAGTGGTCCTAGGACTGTCCCTTGTGGGACAATATCATATAATATCATGAGTTTAAAATCCTGGCCCATTGAGAATTGATTTTGTGTGTTCCTGGTCTCTAGCAGAGGCTTAGCAGGGGCCCTCCTGCCCAGCGAAAACACTTCTGCTTGTAATCCCTGTTAGGAGGGTGGGACTGATTGTATTTCCGTCAGAAGTAGCACCTGTCTCGGGGGGTCTCGCTGAGACGAGGAGGCCGTGCACAGCAAGGGAGCTGGATTATGCTGCATTACAGTTGGATAGGATATTTCTCCAACTGGACTAAAGTTCACTTTAATGTCATGTCAGTCTGCCAGCCTTCCAAAAGCCAAAATAATCAAGCTGTATAGAGAGATTTAATCATGTTTTGTGTGACCTGAGTGCCCCTTTAAAGAGGTCAGCTAGAGTCATCTAGGGGTTTTCAGGTGAGGTCATCTAAAATTACCTCACCGGAATACAGTGTGCAAGGATATAGGAAAGATAGTGTAGCTGGTTATTCCAGGTTATTCTAACTTGGTCTGATGTCATTAAATACAGTACTGAGGTATTTTTATCTTTGTGAGACTAGACATCCCCATAATTCCTGTTTCTCAGAAACTTCAAAGAAGGTAACTGCTATATAATACATTTATATTGTGACAAACTAAATGTTTGTGTGATGACTGCACTGTACTATATCGGTGTCCAGTAACTGAAAGATTAGTGAACTTTGTTTTTATATCTCCAAAACTGAAAAGTAGAATAGATGTTCTTTAAACAACAATGCATCTCCACCCATACAAGATTCTTCTTTAAGCCACTTTTTGTGCACAAGTGTTTATATGCTGTGAAAAGGACCTACTTCAATACGGCTGATTGCATCCAAAAATTGGACAAAATGAAGAAACAAAGATTTGATTGAGGAGGTAAAAAAAAAAAGCGTGCTGCAGAGGCGAGAAAACCAGAGACAGTAAACAAAGGCAGGTCACGAGTTCGAGGGAGACTTCAGTGGGGAAGGCCCCACCCACCGATGAGGGCAAAAACGAGACAAAGAGCGGTTTATGCCTGCATCGCTTTTTAAATGCAGAAGTGCCTCTGTCCTACACCTGAACACCATACAGCCACATGTTGGTCTGAGTGGATTCCATTTCCTGTTTAAACCGATCTTCCTTTGTTAACTAGTGATGCGCTCTAACGCACAGGGACTCTCTCACTGGCCGATTTCAAAACATCAAGTTGCATAAGCATTACGGGACCAGTTGTATAAGCATTATGACCACAATGTTTTGTATTGATAATGCTTTTGAAATCAACCCTCCCCCCTATATGTCTCTGCAGCTTGTGACCTCTGCGTGGCAAGGTGGATATAACTTCTTCTGCCAAGACACCCATAGCGCCGGCGAGTCCGATGACAAGGTACCACGAGCACAGGCATCATGTTTCACACGTTTGGTCACATTGTGCGTCCAGCAAACGCGCCCCCCCCCCCCCCCCCCCCCAACATGTGCCAGAAAGTAGAAGTGATGAACTTCGATATGCCTCGCATCCTCCCGAGACGTCCTGTGGTGCGACACACTGGCTTCCTGCGATGTCGATGTGATGCATCACCCCTGCCATGTGTCAGTAGGGCTCACGCTTGGCCACTCTGCCCCTGCACTTTTCCCTCAGACACCTCGACAGGTGTGCACCCCGACAGAGTCATCATGTACGACCCCCTAAAAAGCAGCAGGTGCAGTAATGCAGCACTGAGAGAGCCTGTCACTGCAGACCTAAAGGCTCTGCAAGGCCCTGCATTTCTTCTTCCTAAAAAGCTTCGTTTTTTTTGTCCGTTGTTTCCTGCTTTTTTTCGAGGCAGAAAAAATAAGCGAACCATTGAAGGTGACAATTTCTGCTAGCACCTTGCCCTTGCTGCTCTACCAGATGGGCCATGTTCCCAGGGAGCACCGTCGTACTGATAAATATGCAAGTTACCCTGGGTCAGAGCATCTGCTAGATGCTGTAAATGACGCACGAAATGTGTCTGAAAGGGCCCGTCAAAGTTTTTGAGGAAGGGGCATGATTTCAAAGTAGCAATCATGAACCTTTAGCAGTGAAGCATTATTTCAGTTGTGTAAGTCCTCTTTGGCGTAAATAAATAAATAAATAAATAAAGTTGACAGACGAGTACCAGTTTAAGTTGCTCATATGTTGTTAATGTTGTTATTGTTGATCTCCTCCCCCAGATCATCCATGTCCTCTGGTGGTACTACTTCTCCAAGCTCATTGAGTTCATGGACACCTTCTTCTTCATCCTGCGGAAGAACAACCACCAGATCACCTTCCTGCACGTCTACCACCACGCCACCATGTTGAACATCTGGTGGTTTGTAATGAACTGGGTGCCGTGTGGCCACTGTGAGTCTCTGCCCTCGTCTCTCTGCTCTGTCTCTGAGGAGGTTGAGGACTGCATGTTATGTGCTGAATAATTCAGATGTGCAAAAGCAAACGCAAGCAAGACAAAAGTGTCCAGGTGCTCCTCAAAATATGTGCAGTGTAATGTTATTCTTGGTTTTAGCCAACTTAAATGAGCATGGTTTCTACATCTACTGTCACCTGACCAGATCAGATCATAGACTTTGTTAAATGTATGTCTATGTATTTGCATTACAGGAGAGTTTCCCATACATTGGAGGTGCACCGATTGGCATTAGAGTGTTTGTTTAGCTAGGCCACTCTGTTCTGCACCCGGCCTAATCAGCGGGGCCCAGAACACTGCAAAGGAAATGCTCAAATAAAAACCTCTGCTCTAAAATACAGTAGAAGCACCCGTGAAAGATTATCTATTATAGACTTCAGTGCACAACACAGTTCAGCTCGACCCAGACGAATGCTGGACTCGGTCAAGCAGAACAGTTGAAGGGCGTTTTTTGAAATAGAAGCGTCCGCTGTCAGAGCGGTGCAGTGGGGATCATGATGAGAAGCCTCCTATGAAGACGCCGTCTCATGCTCCGTTTCTCTTCCTTGCTGCAGCCTATTTTGGTGCCACGTTCAACAGCTTCATCCACGTGCTCATGTACTCCTATTATGGGCTCTCCGCCGTTCCTGCGGTGCGACCCTACCTCTGGTGGAAGAAGTACATAACCCAAGGGCAGCTGGTGAGATGCTTATCAGCTCCTAACGTCCAACGCTGACCAGACCTCCGCTACGGTTGACATGCGTTGAGATTACTTCCTTCCTACATGATGACATTCCAGAATGAACACATACATCCCTGGCCATCTAAGGAAGGCTGATGCAGTGTTTTGGGTCAGTTTCTTTACATCCTGCTGTCTCCTTCCCACTCCAACAGATCCAGTTTGTTATGACCATGATCCAGACGGCTTGTGCTGTGGTCTGGCCATGCGGATTCCCAATGGGCTGGCTCTATTTCCAGATCAGTTATATGATCACACTCATTATTCTCTTCATGAACTTCTACATACAGGTGGGAAGATGTTTTTTGTTGGGGGGGGGGGGGGGTGCTGTCTAACTGTAAGACTAGTAAAGACTGTAAATACTGTTCTTTTAAAGGCCTCTGTCAGAAAGTGCTTTTACATAAAATTTTAATGCATCTTATGAGCAGTGTTGGGAACGTTACTTTAAAAAAGTAATTAGTTATAGTTACTCACTACTTGTTCAAAAAAGTAACTGAGTTAGTAACTGAATTACTCTATAATAAAAGTAACTCGTTACCAGGGAAAGTAACTATTTGCGTTACAGTTAAAAAAAAGTTTATATGCCAATTAATTACGTTTTTTTTTTTTTTTTAAAGCAGTTTTCACAGTCAGTTGAAATTAGTAGATCAGAAAGTTTAACTTTTGATATTTATTGCACATCCACAGACCAGTGCAGGATAAAATCCTTTAAAATCCCAAATCTTTGGAAAAAAAAAAAGCAAAAGTAAACAGTTACACTATATAAAGTGCATTTACATCTATTAAATTAAATTCTCTCAACCTGAGACAACTGGTTTGTTTACAACAGAAGTAAACTTAACAATAAAACCTCTATTCTTAATTAAGTAAATCAAATACCCAGTCTGGTAGACATTCAGGAACTTCAAGTATTTTCTTAAATAATGCTTATATCGCCTTGAAAATGCTACATTTTCTTCGGCTTGCACCTGACGCCATTTCGGCCTCTTCTCCGTTTGTGTCGTGTCACTCGCGTGCTTCGGCGCGCGTGTAAAAACACTGGCTCTGATTGGCTATCACAACACTGCCTTAGCCAATCGCTTACTGACTTGTTAAGTTAAACAGGTGTTACACCGAGAACTGTGACCTATCGGGATCTGTTACCCCTCACTAGCCTGGACAGCGGTCCGCTCGCATTAGTATATCAATATATAGTAACGCACCGCTTTTAATGACCAGTAACGTCAACGGCGTTGTAACGACAGGAAAAGTAACTAATTATATTATCCCGTTACTGACAAAATGACGACGTTACCTAACGCCGTTAAAAATAACGCATTGTTATTCGCAACACTGCTTATGAGTATACGTGAGACATGTTAAGACTTTAAAATCACTCAAATAAAACCTCAGGGGAAAATTCCTCTGAATCATAAGCCCTAAGCACAGACCCAGAAACCAATGCCGTGAAGAACAGTGTCTTAACACGCTGACATTTTAGTGGTTGTAGGCCCTGGAGTTAAAATCATCCTAGAATTAGGGTATATTTCAGTCTTATTATTATCAGTCTAAAGAAGAATGGCTTCATTCTCAAACAGGACATCTAGGTGTCATTTGTTTTAGCTACAGTATCCCTTCCCACTTTTTTGTGCAGTGTTACTGGTTTTCATGAGACAAAATGAACGGGAATGTAATACATAAAACACTAGTGATGGATGTCAGCAGATCCACCCTCCTAATTCATTCTCCCTCTCTCTGTCAGACTTATAAACTACGTGGAGCCACCCAGGAGAAGGGCTACGGCAACGGTGACGCGACGTCCCTCAACGGCCACGTGAACGGGGCAGTTGCGTCAGAGGTGCTGAAACGCAGGAAGCCAAGGGCCGATTGAGCAGAAGTCCAGCAGCTTTCTGGGTCGGCGCTTTTGATCCTCGTGTTTTATACGTCTGTGCTGTGAAAGGGTGTCTTAATGCAGCAGAAGAGTTTAGCACATGCTCCGTAGAGACAACAGCGAAACACCACAACTAAAGCCATTTCAATCTTTAACGGTTTACACACCATGACCTGTTATAGTTCATATTGAATCAAAGACCAACGTACTTAAAGAGGAGAGACACGATGTAGTAAAAATAATTAATTGAATTTAAAAACAGGGTCCAACTTATGTAGGAAATGTTAATATCTAAATGTTAATATCTAAGGTAAATTCTTGTTTCGCCAAATAAAACTTAATAAGCATTCTAACAAAGTCTTAACATGTCTAATAGATGTAAAGGGGAAATTACCTAGAATAAACCAAACACCTTGCCATAATCAAAATAATTAAAAGCAAAATTGTTGGCAAGTTTGGTTTAGGATTTTGTTTTTTGTTTTTTGTGGTTGTTGAATGAAAGTGGACCACTTTTACACTACGACTGCTTTTGGATTTGTTTGTTTTTGTTTCTGTTGTAGTTTTACAAAGTTTTAACATAACTACACTGTATTTTCCCAAATCATTGTGCCGAGTCTGGTGTGACTTCACAAAGATGAGTCAACCTGCGTGAGGTGTAGGTGCTAAGAAGTCCTGACCTCCCAGACTGGATGTTTAAACAGCATTCCAGCCACCGTACACATACTGACAACCACAAAAAACCTTGATGACTTGGGTTTTTATGTTTGCCACTGAGAAGTGAAGAAATGTATAATACATATTAGCTGCTTGCACATAAGGGTGCAACACACACACACACACACGTGCGCGCTCTGATCCTTCCCTCCATAGTGGCTGTCGTCATCATCCTCTCACCTGGTTGCTAAGGAACATTCCAGAAGCTAACAAATGATCCCCACTTGAGCTGGACTTGATCATCAGTTACGTTATGTTAAGGTTATCTGATAAGTCTGATAAGTGTTTCATTAGCACATATATTGGTGAAGTATTTCATTTTGCAATGGAAAGGATATCGTACATTATCCACTCTACAGTCAATAGAATCATAATATGAATCCATGGAGGCTGCATGTCCATGAAGGATCACTTCCCCTCGTAATGAATTCCTGTGCGTTAGCAGTTACTGTGCTATAATGAAACCGCAATACTTTATTCAGAGTAGGTTGCTTTCAGTATAGCGGTGCTAGAAGCTCCAAAAGTGAAATTAGAGCATGAACTTCAGATATACATTGTAAATCCTGTAAAGCGCTTTGTGACAACATATGTTGTGAAAAGCGCTATACAAATATATTTGATTTGATATAGAGAATAATTTGTAGACATTTTGAATTTTGAAGTGTGGAAAATAACTACCGCAAACCATAATTTACCTGCTAAAGCTTGGTGCTAAAACTACAATTTGACATTTTCTGTCCCACTAATGTAGCTTCACCAACCAATATGTAAAACCTTTGTGTAGTTTTGTCTGAGGTTATATTGTCCTCTAATACATTCATTCCATTTCATTATTGCCTTAAAATACACCAAGTCACCAAATTATCGGAGTGTATCCTCTGTTATATTTTCTGTGTACTGTCGTAATATTTTGAGTATGGTCATATTTTGCCTTAAATTCTGGCAAAAAACCATTCAGCTGATATCTGATTATTAACCTTTCAGTGCTGTGAGTCCCCATAAGGTGTTGTTTGTAACATTATTAAAATCAGACAAAAACTGCATAGAAGCTGGTCTATTTTAGCAGTGCGAATAAAGACACTGGTGTTCATCCTGCTATTTGTGTGTGATTTCAGTCACAATTACTCTTTGGAATAGTTTCCTGGATTTTCAATATAAAGGCTGCACTTTTGGCCTAGATCACGTCATGGTCCACACGTTCTTGAGTGTCCCTCCTAAGACGCGGGCCGTGACTCGGGAATATTGTGGCACACGCTTTTAATTGCATGATGTTGGATGATTTACTCAACAAACAGCCCCTTGAGTTTACCCAAGTGGCACTTAACAAGCAGAAACTTGACCTTAGTGGAGAGAGGACAAATTACACTTTAAGCCAAAGCATGCGATACGTGCAGACCACTTGCTAATGATTGTGATAGGTGTTATATTCAACAGATCTGTTATGGAGTGAAGATGGTAAAAGGTGAATAAGAAATATCCCCCAAAATGAGCCACCATCAGTTGCAAAACAAATGGTTTGGTGTAGTTTGTGTGTGTTTGGTGTAGTTTGTGTGTGTTTGTGTGTGTTTGGTGTAGTTTGTGTGTTATACCTTACAGCAATTGTTTTGCAATGCAGCCTTTTCATGTTTCTCTTGCACTTTGTTTTGACCCCTTTGTGGACATTGGAGCAGGAACACATCTATCTAGTGCATTCTATAATACGGCCTATAAAAGGAGCAAACGTTTGATAAACTAATAAAGGGTTTGTATGCAGATATTAAAAATATATTTTATAAGCACAACCTCACTACACTCTTAATTTGTTTTGTAATTACTGACCACGTTTTTATTCCTTGAGCTCACCATCCCTGGTATTGGACTAGAGTCTAGTTTGACCCTGCCCCCCGTAATGGTTTTTAAACAGGTTCTGGGGCTGCAGTTCTGGTTTTCTGAGTTTTATATCTGAGAAAATGAAAAAGGCTTCAAAATGTTAATCTCATTACACACAGACATTGCGTTTCCCCACTGGAATAACATGGCAAGGTTTGAGACTCCTTATATTGTAGTTAGTCCTCTTTACATACAGGACAGTGCATACATGTCAATTACAGTGTACTAAAGCCATTTTTCTTTGGTAATCATGATATTGCATTATTAATCTTTAAAGACTGGACCTTTTTTAATTAAACTCTGTGCACCCCTCCCAGATGCAGAATGTACTGTATGCATGTGACACTGATATGTCTGCACCAGCAAGTAATGTGGTACAACTTCACTCTGGCAGAAGTAATGGATGTTTTCAGGAAGAATTCTGTCTGAAAATGCAAAGTTAGCTTACACCAGTTATGCTGTGTATTAACTACCAGCTACTTTACCTACAAACCTTCTTTGCAATGACATATTTGCATTGAATGGAGAGAGCATCATAAATCGCCTCACTCTGTAACTAGTTTAAGTATCTGCAGGTAATTTCTGACTGCAGATAAAAACATTCTTCTGCAGCACAAGAGAGCGACTAGCATAATGTTCATGTAAAAAGTACTGTATGAGAAATGTTTGACAGTGTGGAAAGTTAAACAGCTTTTAACCAGTTTATTTGGTTGTTCCAGTCATAAGTAGACATGTTTCCTCACATTTAAAAAACAATGCAAAACATTCATTACTGGGATAGACAGCTGAAGATAGCCATGCTCTTTCAGCGTAAGCCTCATCCCAGAAGACATAAACAAATCCACTGTAACTTTGAAGTTAAAATGGGACATCGGTAACATCCTACATCAGTTAACATGGACAGGATACCTGTAAGGAAATGTCAACATGTTGCTTTAAAAAAGAAAAAAACCCCACACAAACATTCCTTACAGAGGAGCATCACACTCAAAGCGAGGGGGGTGCTAGGCGGCCACGCGTTGCACTGCCGTATTTGGGCGTAAACATTTTGGAGGGCTGATGTTCTACATGCAGTTCTTGGACCAGCTCACAGGGGGCGCTCTGAAAAAGCGGTGTAGCTCTTCACTCGTGCAAAAAACAAAGGGGTGTACATTTTGTCCAAGTCGAATGCTGTGATGACGGTTTCCCCAGTCGATCTAGGAAGGCAAAGAGGCAGATTAAAAAACCAGCCAACCCAACCATGTACTCATACGCCCAGCTTATTACGTTTAGTAGACTTGAGAACATTCGATTAGACTAAGGATGATGAGCAAACATCACATTTATGTGATGCAAAGCAACTCATTACATGAACAGTAATGTGATGGCAAACACAAGAAGGCGTTACATTTCCTACAAGTTACAGCCAGCAGTGCAGAATACCTGTAGGTAATGTGGCAAGAGTGGTGGATCCAGACCAGCTTGTTGAATCGTTGGCGCCCCCCAGAGGACAACTGCAGCCCGATGTGGAAGGTGCGGTCCGAGTCTGGGGTCTGGTTCCGCCTGCAGAACCGGCTCCTCTGGTAATCGGGCCCCCTCTGCGGCAGCATGCAGACACAGGCAGATTCATCACCATTTATGTGAACGACAACACAAACATGTGGCCCCCGCCTAGCAACACGCCCCGCATGCAAATCCCTTGAAAAATACAATAATGACAAAGTGTGGAGTTCAACAACACAAATGTGATTTTTATTTTAGGGTTTACTGAGTGAAAACGAGAAGCTGTCAGCATCGATCATGAAACAAAGGCCTAAAAGTGCAATCAGCATCGATCTGTCCTGCAACTCACTATATATAGCAGGGAGTGAAATGTGTATATAACAAATACAGTATTATGCTGGACTTCACATTTGGAGGGCTCACTCACCCTCTCACTGAGTGTGTATTTTGGTGCATTTTGCTGTAGTGTATTTCTGAAACGGTTATTTTGGAGAACTATTTCCACATAAGCCAATAGCATATATCTGAAACACTGCAGAGGAACCTGATGCAAGAGACAGCAGCGTCTCATCATCACGTCTTACCTCCTCTTTGCTCTTGGAGACAACAACATAAACTTTGGTTTGATTGTCCGGGTCCTGGGACAGCCGGTAGTGGCCAAACAAGATGGACTCCATCCTGTGCGAAAGCAGAAATGAGAAGACATCACATCAGTGATTTCAGCAAAATAAAAAGGTTTTTCCAAATATGGCCTGGATATAGCACCAAATTTAGCACCATGGGCACAGAAGTTTTAGAATTCATTTCTTTATTAAGTGGATGGTATGCAAAAAGATTCAATGTAAGAAGGCTGTTTTTTCACCTTCACTAACTGGATCCTTTTGGAATCAATACTGTACACTTTTACAACTTAGTTGCTTGGCAGGCCAATGTCATTCGCTTAAGACTGCAGAAACCCTGTATATTACATTACCTATTTATTTACCTATTTAAAAACAAAAGTGCACCGAATGACATTCCCGTGTATGTTTATTTACTTTTTACAAAGGCTTGCAAATGTAGCCAATTAGCTTACACACACAGCGTTTGGCACAGTTCCTGCTCCCCCGGTTTGTTTAGGAAATGGGTTAGAAATTGTTTTTTGGCTTCATTTCACGAAATCTAAACTGCTAACTGCTCTCAAGTCCACATCACAGCATTCATAACCTCAGCTCAGAAGACATTTTCTAACTGGAGAACTTGAAGACAAACACCTCGAGTTCCTGCTGCGCAGACGTGGAACAGTTGCCAAAGGCTCCTCAGGGGTGGTCAACATCATCACCTGACCATCGGGGAAGAAGCGCAGATATCTGAGAAGACAGACAGACAGACAGAGAGAGAGACAGACAGAGAGAGAGACAGACAGAGAGAGAGACACACACACAAACACTTGAAGGCCTTCAATGCAACTGTACGTGTTTCCTCATCCTTTCGTGTGTACATGTACCCACTGAATCAACTAAACGAAAAGAAAACTTCTGAAAATGGATGCAAAAAGAGGAATGGAACTCAAACCCGAAGTGCAACTATTGCTCAGCTTACCTGTAGTAATCTACCTGGTGCCACGCTCGATAGAACCCATCCAGAGACTCCTCTCCCTGACGAATGTATGACGTTTTACTAATGTAAACACCTAAGAGAAACAGGACAAGCAGAAAGAATGTATTCTGAACATAAGAGTGCACTCCACAGATGCGTTTGGAGAATGCACACACATGCGTGGTTTACCATCGTAGCGCACACGGGGTCGCTCTAGAAACATCTCCCTCCAGGAGGAGAACGGCAGCGTTCTGGTGCAGCTCCGGCCCCACACCTTCAAACAGGCACAGCGCCAGATCTCAGGGTCTCTGCGAGGACACATCACAGCTTGTATGCACCCGATATCCCAAACGTGCTGATCATGGTTTCCCACCAAACGGCATTCATTAGGATACGAATCCCCCTACATAAATACACTCCTTCTCTTGAATGGCTTTGGCTCGATGGTGTATAAAGTGATTTCTAAAGCTATGAAGTAAAAGGTACTGCTACGTTTCTGTCTGCTGCGACCGGGTTCAACAAAGTTTCAACACTGCGGACAGTATGCGGATGGCCTGAAAGACCCACCTTGCGCAGATGTAGAACCCCCTGCAGACCAGGGAGAGCTGCTCTAGAGCCCGCAGGTCCAAGTCGGAGGACACCACCCAACGGAAGATGTACATCAGCACCTCCAGTGGCAGCGCTGTGGAAACACGTGGCCCGAGGACCATTTGGCCAAAGGTCAGCACCTCCATTCAAACGGCTGGGGTGGACGGGTGATACGAAACCAAAACGGAATTACCTGAAATGTGCATCTGAGATGTCTCCACCTCGGGCTCGCAGATCTTCTGAGAGGAGCGCTCTATGGTGAGCTGCTGCTGAAAGTAGGCGAGGAGGTCATCAATCACGCCATCATTTTCATTCTCTTCCAAACTACAGCAAAACAGACGAGCAAGAGGGAGAAACAACATTTAGAAAGAATATGGCATGTTGAAAGAGGTAAACAGCACCACAAAGAACAGGTACTTTTTAGCAAATATGTGAGGAGTGCCTTTTAAAGGGGAGGGGGCACACAATGAAAACTACAAACTACATGTACCACCTCCTAGATTTGTGTATTGTGACCTCACACCATTACGTATGCAAGAACATGCAAGAACATATTGTCCAGTGGACTTACTAGCTCCCACCAGCTCTATCTGGATCAGGAGATCTGCTGTAGTTGATCTTAAACTCAATGTCAGGCACAAGCTGCATTGCACTCTTATAGTACTTGATGGCTGCAACATCAAAAGATGCAGTTACATATCCAGTTGTAAAAAATGCAAATTCTTTTTTTCTTCTCCTTTTGGTTCTTTATTTCAAAAAGTGAAGCAACAGAAGTACCTTCATAAACAGCCCCATTCTGTTCCTTCTCAACAGCCCTAAGAAACAGCTCTCGGGCCTATGGCAGAATACATGCCAATTAATAAGATAGTAATTTTACTCAGAGCTGTGTTTATAGGGTTTGGAATGGTCTACCCAAAGGCTAACTGTGTGTTGCTGTGTCATTTGGGCTCAAAACTGAACCTAACTGCAGTGCTAGTGGTCTTGCCACTACACAGAAACCATGTTCACGCACCTTCTCTTCTCTAGCCAGCTCCTGTTTCTTTTTCAGCTCAGCAGCTCTGGAAAGTCCTCGTTTAATACCAGAGGTGGGAAGTAGCTCAGACATCCACTGAACCCTGAAAGCATTAAGCTCCAGCTGGAAGGAAATCGTGTGGTTTATCATTAACATTTATTATCACAAAGTCATTACCCAGATGCCAGAAAGTTAAAACAAATACCAAAACAAGGGACGTCTGTACGTAGGCAAGTTGATGGAAGTTCAGGCAAAACAATCTTGTCTGATGGTGATGTGTGCAACTTGCCTGCAAATGAGAGTCTTCTGAATTTTCATCTTCACCCTCTTCGACAGAACCAGCTCCTGCGTTTTGGTTGCTTTCAGCCTGTTTGTGGTCGGTACAGATATAAAGTATATAAATAGAAGCGTGCACAGATCCAGGAAGAGCTGCTTAGTTCAGGGTGTAACACTGACCAACCGACATTTCCCACGCTTGTCAGAGAAACGTATATAGAGAACCATATAGAGAAACATAATATTGCCTGTTTACACCAATAACAGCAGCTACACATAAAATATCACATCCACGTTACGAGTCCCGTGTTGTAGATGTGACTTTACACCATCTGGACCATCTACCCGTGTGTCCTCTACCTGGATACGACCACAGACTCCTTAATAGTCCAGCGATACGAGTCAGAAATAAACCCACAAGGACACGTTACCCCTTCAGTAGCGGAACCAGACCCGCCTGTGTGTGTGTGTGTGTGTGTGTGTACACGGTCTGTGGTGTGGACACGGAGCCAGACGCGCCTGTGTGTGTGTGTGTGTGTGTGTACACGGTCTGTGGTGTGGACACGGAGCCAGACGCGCCTGTGTGTGTGTGTGTGTGTGTGTGTGTGTGTGTGTGTGGCGACGTGATCACGCCACAGATCCGCTTCATAAAAACACACACCACATATTTACCATGTTGATTTATCTGCGAGATCCTGTTCGGACGCGTGAAACGTGCAAGGTCCAAGTTCTACAGATCACGGTCGGAGAAACGGACGACGCAGCGGCCGAAGTTGCGAGCTCGCCACACGGCAGCCATCACGGCAGCGGAGCAGGAACGGCCTGAAGGTCGCAGAGTGTTTACAACACCACAGCAGTGTGAAGCCAGCCACACCGGAACACTGGCGCCTTTCAAAATAAGAGTTCCCATTAGAACATATTTATCCTGTAGCGGACTAAAGTACTCAATAAGTACATTTAAAAATAATAAGAACCATGCCAGGTAAAAAAAAAAATATATATATATATATAATTGTTAAATCTATATAATTTAATTGCCGAAAAAAGAAGAAGAAGATATAATTGTTAAGTAAATACTGGTTACATGTGGTGTAATGGTGTTGCTCTTCGGTGCTGGTGTGGTTTTGTTGTATTATTAGGTTATGCTGCGATTAAAGGGATAAAATACAGTTAATGAACACACACACACGCACACACACGTAGCTTAATCTACATATCAGTAGAATACATGAAACATAAAACATATTACTGCATTCAGCTTTTAATGCAGTTTTATAGAGTATTTTAACTTAAACTGAGACTAACTAGACTCCATTTTCAATCAGAATCAGAATACTTTATTGATCCCCGAGGGCAAATTGCAGATGTTACAGTTGCCTGATCCATACATAAAAATAAAATATATTGCAGGGTGTATTCATCCCTGACAAAAAGAGACACTATTAATATCGTCAATAATATTGTTATTATATGGTCCTAGATTGCCACGGATGTAGGAGTTGTCTGCAGTAGCTGTATGGACCAGACCGCTAGATTACACACACAGCCTGTTTAAGAGTACATACACACGAGTGTAAAACACCATGATGGAGTAACAACAGAGCTCCTGTGGATTTGGAAGTCAACGTATAAACTGATTTCATCAGTCTGAAATGTGTTGACACTTTACACTTTACAATTACAAAAAAAACAAACAAACAAAAAATAAAAAACAGGCATACGCATATATATATTTCTATAAGGTGTATAGTAAAGACGTCCAGGTCGGTTCCGTTCGTGTTCCTGGGTCTGAGGAGAAGAACGCGCAGGTCCTCCTCACTCCGTGCGGAGGGAGGTGGTCGCAGTGAGGGATGACAGGCTTGCGCACCTCACTTTGAGAGCACCAATGTATTTATACCAGCGATTTATTCACATTTTTTGATGTGGTATATTGAAATAGTGTAAAAGAAGAACAAGAGTTTCGTTTGTAATGTAAGTGAATGAGCGGGTTCTTCTCATTTAAGACGCTGGCGTGTGGAGCTGCACTGTTGACTAAGAGTGAATCATCTCTAGCCTAGCTCCAGCACGCCCTGCGCTACACCGGAGGCCTAACACTGTATTTTATACCGTTTGCATCTTAACCAACAACTCTCACCATGGAGGAGATTCTACGAAAGCTTCAAAAAGACGCATCCGGACACAAATACAGGGCGGTTCGGGAGGCTTGTGGCTCGGCGTGTGGTAAGACGGTCCAACCTGTCAGCTGTGTCTGAATTACTGCACAGTGTGTTTAGACGGTCCACTATATTATTCCCTGATATATTCACACGGTTGTCTCTCGCAGACCTTTATGGCTAATTGTAGTCTTCACCATTTCGTTTTGGAAACTACATGATTAAATCGGTTTTATCTCAAACTTATTGGTCATCATTGGACGAGCTTATGGCGAAGGTACAAAACACTGTCTTGGTTTTATTGAATATATCAAACCCACACTGTAACCTTCATGTATGCTCCACGTCGCAGCTGAACAAATGTTTCCTCTTTTACACTAGATGTTGCGCCTATGCGCATGTCATGTATTCCTAGTTGAATACATGACACTGAACTATTAATGGTCATCTTGCGTCTGTCCCTTAAAAGCTTAGCTGTATTTAGGCATAAAACTGTAGAACAGACTAAATCAACACGATTTATGATTCAAATAAATAAGCAGACAAACCAACGATTGCGTAGGAAATTTGTGGAGGACGCTTCACAGGTCCTTAGTTAAAATAAGTTCTTTATTTCTCTGCGATTAATGTTGACAAAGGTTGAAAAACAGCATGAAGTCAACCAAAAAGGTGGACCAGGTGTAAGAGCACAGGAAGTCCTGCACAGTCAATATAGTCAATCCAGAACTCCAGATGTTGTCATCTTTTAAAAATGATTTAATGAACACTAATTTGAACTGGCAATCAATACTGTGAAGGACACATGTGTATGATGCACTTAATTATATATATATATATATATATATATATATATATATATATATATATATATATGTATGTATGTATGTATGTATGTATGTATGTATGTATGTATGTATGTATGTATGTATGTGTGTGTGTGTGTGTGTGTGTGTGTGTGTGGCTTAACTGCAGCAGCAGCCCTTTGCTGATGTGCTAATAACAGAGCAGCTATGCTGATAGGAGACTAATATGATTTTTTGCAGAATGCTGATTTTTTCAGTGAAGGGTGAGGCTGTCTTGAACATCTTGGACTTGTCCTATGTGATTTGAACCTCCACCCCTCACCCCCCACCCCACCCCATCTCTGTTTTGGTCTAATATATGCTACACTTGTTTTAGTGCACAAGATATTGAAAATATAGTTACACTGTTTTATTGTATTTGCAACAGAAACCCTTCATGCTCAAAATGGATCCGTTAAGACCTCACCATCGAAGCTCAGGTAAGTTGGATTTCCTTTGTGTTTACACACCAGGTCTGCCAGGCATGTTAGTTTAGCCCAGAACAGCTGGCGGCCCTGTTTGTGCCCGTGTGCAGTGTCTGAGCACTGCAGAAATCACACACTGGCTGTTTGTGGTAAACATGCCGCGACCACAGAGGCATCCTTTCAGCTCATTCCTGGAAGCAGGATGTGGCATGCAGGACTCCAGCCCATGGCTGATGCCAGAGATGATCACTCCTGCCCTGCCCTGGTGCCAGAGATGATCACTCCTGCCCTGCCCTGGTGTCAGAGATGATCACTCCTGCCCTGCCCTGGTGCCAGAGATGATCACTCCTGCCCTAGTGCCAGAGATGATCACTCCTGCCCTGGTGCCAGAGATGATCACTCCTGCCCTGGTGCCAGAGATGATCACTCCTGCCCTGGTGCCAGAGATGATCACTCCTGCCCTGCCCTGGTGTTAGAAATGACCACTCCTGCCCTGCCCTGGTGTTAGAAATGACCACTCCTGCCCTGCTCTGATATCAGAGATGATCACTCCTGCCCTGTCCTGGTGTCAGAGATGATCACTCCTGCCCTAGTGCCAGAGATGATCACTCCTGCCCTGCCCTGGTGTCAGAGATGATCACTCCTGCCCTAGTGCCAGAGATGATCACTCCTGCCCTGCCCTGGTGTCAGAGATGATCACTCCTGCCCTGCCCTGGTGTTAGAAATGACCACTCCTTCCCTGCCCTGGTGTTAGAAATGACCACTCCTGCCCTGCTCTGATATCAGAGATGATCACTCCTGCCCTGCTCTGATATCAGAGATGATCACTCCTGCCCTGCCCTGGTGTCAGAGATGATCACTCCTGCCCTGCCCTGATATCAGAGATGATCACTCCTGCCCTGCCCTGGTGTCAGAGATGATCACTCCTGTTCTGCTTTGCCTCTTCTCTCTTGGAGGACATTCTTTCAACCATCTGGGCTTGCGACTTGCCAAAAGACCTGTCAGCAAAAAAAGCAGGATGATAAAACATTAATTAAGTGTAACATTCAATAAAATAAATGTTGACTGTCATGTTGCATGCTTAAACTCCAATCAGTAATTTTGGTATGCATAGATTTGTCATTTCTTTTTTTAATTAACATCTTTATGTTTGTGCTGTTTATGTTTAAGATGGGAGAGAAACTCTCATACCATCTGAATGTGTGCGATTGTTATACATGAAAGCAGACAAATGGATTATGGCTTTCTCATGACCTTTGAACTTTACTTGCATAAGAGAAAAATGACATACTGCTAAAGCTTCAAGTAGCTCACGTGTATATACTGTTCTCAAAAAGCTGAACTTGCTCAAAGATCTTTTCAGAAACAAGTGTGTGCATCGATCAGTATTACCTTAGGTAGCTTTTGGCTAATGATACAAGCTAAATGCAAACAAGGGTTGTGCTTCTGTTTAATTGCTGATTTGGGGCTTAAACCTTTTACTCCTGAGCTACTAAAGCTCTCCAGTGGAAGCACAGAGCTGCCCCAAATCATGAGCTCAGTTTATGCCCCTGCAGAGTTTACTGACTCTGCAGTAATTTCCGTGAGGATCCATTCAGAGCTTGTCTCTTAAAATCCTGCCAGTATGTATCTTTGCCAAACCCTTTCATACAGGGCACTGGTCATTAGGGACATGTTAAGATTTGCAGGGGTCTCCTGTTCTCCTCTCAGTCGGATTGAGCATGAAGAGTGATGTTTGAAGTAGAGATCAAAACTAGAGAACAATTCGTAGATACTGGATTTTATTCTTAAATATTGGTGACCTTCATTACTCAAAACATAAAGGGATATTAGTTGTGTGTATACCACTACTAATCAAGGCAAAACCAAGGCAAAACTTATACTGTGGAGAAGCTTACAAAGGAATTTTAGATGGTTGCACTTTATGAAGTTAGTAGGTGAAGAGAACTTTGCATTACCTCAGCACATCTGCACCAGCAGGACATCACCAGGTTCTCACACTGCTCTGGTTTGGACTTGCTCCACTCTTCTTCCAGTGTTTTCCAGAACTTTGTTGCTAATGTTGCTAATGAACTCTGTGGAGTTCAGTTCAGGACTGTATGCAGACTTATTTCTGTGTTCTCAGCTTCAAGTCAGTGCTTGCCTGTTTTGCAGTGTGACACAGGGCATGGTAGTGCATAAAAGTGGCTGGCTGATTGGGAAGTGTTCACAGGGAAACAGAAGGATAAACATTAGCATTCACATTGCCCTGTAACTGGATTAGAGGCCAATCATCTGCTTCCAAACTACACCACTTCCTCCTTCAAACTTTGCTGATTTCTTAACACACATTGGGATCTGTCTTTTCCCAGGTCGATGCTGGACATAATGTATAAATAAATAAATTACATTTCATCTCATCATTAAAATGCACTTGAACCAGTTCTCTTCCAAGTACAAAACATGCTTCCAGTCAAAGGTTCGTGTCACCTTCTGATTCTTGCTTGGTTACTGCAGCTTTCGGCTTTAAGTCAGGATTCTGTCAGACAGCGACACGGTGGATACCAAGTCAGAACCTGGACCTGATCACTGCTGCATTGGCAAATGATACCAGCTGCAGTGTTGCAGGGATCCAATCACCTTGGAGCAGCTTGCCGTTATAAAATGACTGACTGTTGTGAGGTAAACAGGGTTTGTCAGGTAATTAAGGACATTAGCACCAGGTGTCAGATAAACAGCTATACATAATAATACGTCCAGTAACCATGAAAGGTCCCAAAGTGTTCCTTTAAATTATGAAATTCACTTCAGCTACGCCCCTTCTTCTCAGGTAGGATCACTTTAAATTGGGATAAACACCAGTGACTTTGAAACTGACAAAACTTTTAGGTAAAAGTTGCTTTGTGACCTTTGTCTCTGCTGAAGCCTTTAATGCCTCAGAAATGGAGAACTGCACAATTAAATTCTGTTTGGCCTCGTGTTCCTGTAAGCCTGTGATCAGTGGCACATGTGTATGGTTCTCTGTTAAGTGCCAGGTCTGTGTCTCCAGGGAGAGATGCCTGTTCCCACTTCAGCTGGCCCTGGAGTCCAAAAATCCCAAGCTGGCCCAGACGGCTCTCGCGGGGATGCAGGTGAAGGAATTACTTCAGTTTCCTCTTCAGCCAAAATGCAAATCAGTAAATAAGCAGAAGAGAAAAACAAACAAGCATGGAAATAAAGTGATTAGTGCTTATCGGTGTGTTTAACTTATAATGCAGGTGACCATATGTATATGCCTGTTAATATATTCAGAAATTTTGGATAACAATAAAGAATGTGCATACATATTAAATATTAAATGTGTATTTTCTATAAATGTTTGTCTATTTTTATAAAGACCCTTTCTGCTGTGATTCTCATTAGGTATAAATATTTGATGTTAGTGCTGGGAGCCCATATGTGCACATATGGGGGGGGGGGGGGATAAAATTATCTCATATAAGGAGTTTTCTGCATAAAAATGTGTACTTATTGTGGATTTTCCATCTCTACGTGATTCTGTGATAGAAGATCCTTTGTGAGGATCGCTTTGTTGCAGTGGAATCAAAGGTCCCAGGGAAACAACTGCTGAGTCAAGTGCTTGAGGCGGTCAGTGTGA
This sequence comes from Brachyhypopomus gauderio, assembly GCF_052324685.1. Classification (NCBI taxonomy): domain Eukaryota; kingdom Metazoa; phylum Chordata; class Actinopteri; order Gymnotiformes; family Hypopomidae; genus Brachyhypopomus; species Brachyhypopomus gauderio. The sequence continues at coordinate 21,563,734 of NC_135225.1, forward strand.
CTCCTACTCTGAACGAAGACTTGCAGGTGGAGGTGATGAAGGTGGGTGCCGGTGTAGAAGTGCTTCTTCAATGCATAGAACATTTTAAATTACAGATTTAACAGCAAAACATTACACTGTATGCTCAAACGTATGTGGATCCCCATTGTAATTAGTATTCCGGGCAAACTTTTTTACTGAGTAGTGCATAGACTCCAGCACATAGTCCTGCACTCTGGACACTGGTCCTGTCTCTGGTCATTGGTCCTGTCTCTGGACACTGGTCCTGCACTCTGGATACTGGTCCTGTCTCTGGTCCCTGGTCCTATCTCTGGTCACTGGTCCTGCACTCTGGACACTGGTCCTGTCTCTGGACACTGGTCCTGTCTCTGGTCACTGGTCCTGCACTCTGGACACTGGTTCTGTCTCTGGACACTGGTTCTGTCTCTGGACAGTGATAGATGACAAATTGGTTTGGTGGATGACAAGAGAGCAGTACCTATTGGAATGTACAGCACACACAGATTAATAGGAAAGTGGAGATGTTTTCTGGGGTTGGTGTAGGCCTCTTAGTTCCAGTGAAGGGTATTGTTAATGTTACAGAACACAAAGATGTTTTAAACAATTTGGTGCTGCTAATATAATAGTTTTATTTATAAAGTACTCAATGTCACTTTAATGTAAAATAAAAGCCAGCAAACGAAAAGGTGTATTTGTGAAACTTGGTGATATGTGTTTGAGGATAATTGAACCCTGGAGTACATATTGATGTCCATTAAGACACTTTACTTTGGAAGAGCTTCTGTGGCCTGCACAGACCACTGACCTCCACACCTTCAGAGCTGGAATTGGAATGAATAGGAATGTTGATTGTGAGCCAGATCTTCTCATCCAACATATGTATTTTACCTCCCAGAAGAGAGGAGGTTCTTGTAGAGGGGTGCCAACTCCATATTAATGCACATGGGTTTGGGATGCGATGTCTATTAAGAGCATATACATCAGGTGTCCACATACTTTTGTCCATAGTTGCTAGGCTTTTGTAGACCCAATTCCCTGGATTAGAATTAGGGAGGAATTACCACCCTACCCTGAACTTGTGATTCTAAAAGATGAAGATGAACATTCTAATTTGTGGGATTTTTTTCTTTTCATCTCAAAAGAAGAAAACCTTGGTTTTTGAGCCAAGAAGGATTTTGTAAATTTGTGCCAGTAATCAAGTTCCAAGGCTCATATTTCATATCAAGAATTTTTTATGTGCTAAATAGAATTCTCTTTTATTGGAATAACTTTTTTTAATACTGAGTTTCAAAGAAGCAGCTATAATATGTAGTTTCCAGGGACCTAGTGGTTTGCAGTTATGAACAGACTATGTGTGAGATTCTGAACGCCTGTTGGCTGCAAATGGGGCGAAGGGAAAACCCAACCAATGAAAACGTGTTGATCTCTCACACCTTATGTGCTGTGTTACACGTAGCAAATCAGATCAGTTCTGGATCACTGTTTGCTGATAGTTTTAGTGTATCTAATCTCATCTACTGGATCTCATCACTATAGCATGATTTCATGAGATGCCCATGGGTGAGTTTCATGAATTTCCTCACCACCAGTGTAACATCCGCTGCAATTTCCACTGAAGACGATTTGTCGTTTCTTGTTCCTGTCCAGGTTCTACTGTGTGTCACCTACTCGTCTGCCTTTGAGGTCAATGGCAACAACATTCTGAAGATTGCTGAGGTAAGGCCACTTAATACAGGACACAGGGCACTTTAATAACGGTGTGACTGAGGAGAAGCCAAGCACACAAACACAAACACACATGCTCATGCGTGCTTTGAAGAAACTTGGAAAAATGGTCCAAAATCATGAGATATTTTTGTTATTGGGTATTCCAGAAATATGGCCCCATAGCCCCAGGGCTGTAGTTCAAGCAGTGTGCAAGTGTTTGTGACTATGTCTACAAACACACCATAAAAACCTCATAACAGTGTGTAAATGAGTCTGGTCTTGCCAGACGCTGCCATTTGCAAGATCCCTACACAGCTGGAGGCCTGCTCTCTCTCTCTCTCTCTCTCTCTCTCTCTCGCTCTCGCTCTGTGTGACATGTATGTATGACTCAGTATCCGGCCAGATCAGAATGCCTGAAGTACACAGGCATGACTAACCCCTCCCTTTTTTAAAAACTCTTCCATGAAAGCTAATCACTGTGAATAATGAAATGTTCTTTTCCAATCCTTGACATTTCCGCCATGCTGTTGCTGATGTGACTGAGAATGCTGGGGCCCGTTTCCATGACACAGTCAGAAGGGAGGGGTGAGGGTTCCCAGGCAACCTGGTCCAGCAGGTGCAGACGCTATTTGTGGTCACATCAGTGTTTTAATGGGAGAATGAGGAATTTTCCATTTTAGACGTCCTCTGTTTTTTAGACATGACAGAAGATAGCAGGCCTATGGCATTTATATAAGTTTTAGATTTCTAAATGCGTCCTTATTTTGTCAGCATCAGTGACTTCAGAGTTTTCCATTTTATACCTGCCCTACTGCTGAGAATCAGTTTGTACAAGGTATAACGAGTTCCTGGTTTTCTTTGTTTATTCATTTAGTGACAGAACACTGGCTGTTCAAGCTAACAAAACCAACATTTACAAATGAGTCCCACCGACAGAACCTGCTCCTTCATATGAACCTGCTCCTTCATATGAACCTGCTCCTTCATATGAAGCATTCGTTGGAAATATGCCTTTTTAGAAATGTTTTAATGGCCATGATGATGTTAGGTTAAACTAGAAAAGGTTGTTACCTGATTTCCTTTTATTTTTCTTCCTTTTCATTTTTAATAGTTTGCTACATATTTGCAACCGTGCAAATCTGTTTTTAATCTAGCAGAGTAGATTGAAGTGAATATTTTAATATGAAGAAATGATCAGAGATTATCTGACCTTACTCTGGTATCTGCTCTATAATCAACTGGGAAGATCTTCCTACCAATAAAGCCATGTTGTATGCAAACTGTCTAAAATGGCTCTATGCCAGAAGGTTAAAACTCCACTTCCTAGGAACCTGCATTCAGCCATTTTAAAAAATCCATTGCAGCTCCCAGCTTCAAGGCTCGATGTGCGTTTCAGTATATGAATTCGGTGTGTGTGCGTGTATGTGTGTGTGTGTGTGTGTGTGTGTGTGTGTGTGTGTGTGTGTGTGTGTGGTCTGCAGGTGTGTATCGACACATACATATCGAGTTGTCATCAGAGAAGTATCAACACAGCAGTGAGAGCTACACTCAGTCAAATACTTGGAGATTTCACCCTCCAGCTGCAGCACAGACATGAGAACACAGTGAGTCAACATCCACCCCCCCACGAACATGTACACACACACAGAGCTCCTTCAAGAACACACACACACGGAGCTCCTTCAAGAACACACACACACACTTTTGCCTGCCAACGTAGGTGCAAGCTTCCTCACGTCCTACCTGTTACACACCATTTCAACAAGATTGACCAATGTGCTGTGATATAAACACGGCACAAGCTGCATATGTGTGTTACAGCATTTTCAATGAAAGGTCAACTCATTTTCCAAGACCCATATTTCTGTCCCACGGGTATGTGGTTTATGGTGTTCCATTAGACCTTATCTTCAAACGCTGACTTTTTCACCAAAGACGCAGGTCTCAGTTTGATCTGATGCATTCACAATTTTATACACTGATTTTTACTATTATTTTAATGTCATGAATATGAAGGGATATGGCTCTTATAATCGCATGCTTAACCTCAGGTAAACATATGCACAATTACATGAATATATGCATAAAAACTAGACAAACCTTCCCTATGAGTGATCTGCTCTGTGTTGTAGGGCACAGATGGAGTTGAGTGTCTGGTCCAGCGCAAAGGTACTGGTGTCACTGATGGAGCAAAAATAGCTTGAAGCTGAATGAGTGTTTTCTCTTCAGACCACAACAGCATCCCACATGGGATGTAAAACAGAGCAAATTACATCTAACTGATGCAATTCAGTTATTAATGATGCACTAACAAGACAACGTCTAGCAAACATGCGTGATAGAATTGCACTTCTTCCGCATGCTGGCTCTGATTTGAAAGTAATGTGTGTGTGTGTGTGTGTGTGTGTGTGTGTGTGTGTGTGTGTGTGTGTGTGTGTGTGTGTGTGTGTGATGTTCTCTGTAGACATCTCTCCCACCACTGCGGCCTTGTATGAGGATGTTGTGACCGTCCTCACTGCGTTCTGCGATAAACTGGAGTCTGTTTCAAAGTACGTATCCAACTTTTACAAACGATCTGCTTCGCCCTGTTGTGTGAACTTCACACTGTGTTGTTTTGCTTCACTATCATCTTTTTTCTTCTTCATCTTAAAGGTGACATCACTGCCCACAAGCAGAGCAAACAGATACATTACATGCGTGAAACGTGATTGGTGCTAAGCGTGACTCCCCCAGGTGTCCCGCAGGCTGCATGGTCTGGCCTGGCCTGGTCTGGTCTGGTCTGGTCTGGTCTGGCCTGGCCTGGCCTGGCCTGGCCTGGCCTGGTCTGGTCTGGTCTGGTCTGGTCTGGCCTAGCCTGGTCTGGTCTGGTCTGGCCTGGCCTGGTCTGGTCTGGTCTGGTCTGGTCTGTTCTGGGCTGGCCTGGTCTGGTCTGACCAGAATGTTAACCAAATTTAACATTTGTTACCATTTAACATTGGAAGCCTGGTCTGGTCTGGTCTGGTCTGGTCTGTTCTGGGCTGGCCTGGTCTGGTCTGACCAGAATGTTAACCAAATTTAACATTGGAAGTCTGGTCTGGTCTGTTCTGGCCTGGCCTGGCCTGGCCTGGCCTGGCCTGGTCTGGTCTGGCCTGGTCTGGCCTGTTCTGGCCTGTTCTGGGCTGGCCTGTTCTGGTCTGGTCTGGCCTGGCCTGTTCTGGTCTGGTCTGGTCTGGCCTGGTCTGTTCTGGTCTGTTCTGGTCTGGCCTGGTCTGGCCTGGTCTGGTCTGGTCTGGTCTGGCCTTGCCTTGCCTGGTCTGGTCTGGCCTGTTCTGGTCTGGTCTGGCCTGGCCTGGCCTGGTGTGTTCTGGTCTGGTCTGGCCTGTTCTGGTCTGGTCTGGTCTGGACTGGTCTGGTCTGGTCTGGTCTGATAGATTGATGCGACCCATGTTCTTACATAGCTGCTCTTTTCTCATCCGCATAGTGACAACCAGCTGTTGCAGCTGCTCTACCTTGAGTGCATTCTGGCCATGCTCAGCAGCTGTCCTCCCATCATGCACCTGCACCGCTGCTTCCTGGACCTCGTCTGGTAAGCCCCCCCGCCGGGGCCTCCGCCCCTGGTTTTGCGTTAGGGTATTCCTATACTCATTTGGCGGTTGATTATTGTCCCACCACACAGGAAACAGCTGTGTCCAACGATGGTGGTGATCACAGGGAACCCCGCCAACGACAAAACCGTCACCTCGGCTCACGGAGGGCCGGGCCCGGAGTCGGAGCCTGCGTGTGGGGCAGGGGTGAGCGACCAGGGAAGGGGCTCGGGATGCTCCTCCAGCGCCCCTGCCATGATTGGGCCGGTGGTGCGCACCGTCTGCTACATCGCCGCCGAGCTGGTGCGCCTCGTGGGCTGTGTGGAGTCCATGAAGCCCGTGCTACAGTCGCTCTATCACCGCATCCTGCTCTACCCACCCCCACAGCACAGGGCGGAGGCCATCAAGATCATGAGGGAGGTGAGCTTTCCTTTTTTATCGGTTTTAAAGTTTGTGGCTTGTGTTTTGCTTAAATATACTGGTGTGGTGCTCGCCCCTGGGACTTTTAAAAGACTCTTTATTATTATTATCTTTATTCTTTATTTATTAATTGACTTTCATGGATTGTTAACATTTGTTAACATTTAACATTGGAAGTTTATCTGTTCTACATAGCTCACTTTCTTTGTCTGTTGCTCAGATCCTGGGAAGCCCACAGCGCTTGTTTGATCTCGCCGGCCCATGTGTTATTGAACCTGAAACGAGAAAGAGATCCTTCTCGAAGAGGAAGTCACATCTCGACCTCCTCAAATTGTAAAGTTCTCCTCAAAGTTTAGCAAGCTTGTGTAAATGAAGAACTTTCATTATTAGTGATGTTGCTGAATGGTGTTGTTGTAGGGTGATGGATGGCATGACGGAGGCTTGCGTGAAGGGTGGGATTGAGGCCTGCTACGCCTCAGTGTCTTGTGCCTGCGCCCTACTGGGGGCCCTGGAGGAGCTCAGCCAGGGTGGGGGCCTGCAGCCGGACCAGGCCCACCTGTTGCTGCGGCGCTTGGATGACCTGAAGGAGGGTGTGGAGTCAGCGCGGGAATCGGTCGAGCTGAACGAGGCCGACTTCCGCTGGCAGCGGCGTGTGCTGTCCTCAGAGAACGCGCCGTGGGAGCCAGACGCCCCCGAGTGCAGCCCTGACATCAGCATCAGTGTCACCACCGACACGGGCAAAACCACTCTGGAGGGGGAGCTGGGCCAAACCACTCCAGAGGAGTGTGGGGAGGAGCCACGCCTGCCCTCACCTTCCTCCTGCAGGGGAGGGGGGGGTGCCGCGCCTGACCTGCCGGCGTGCGCCCGGGAGAGCTCCGGGCAAGCCCCGCCCCCCAGCGCCGGCGGCGCCCCCCCCGACGTGGTGCAGCGCAGCCACGCCCTGGCCTACCCGGACATCACCAACTTCCTGTCGGTGGAGTCTCGCGGCCGCTCGCACGGCTCACGCTACAGCGAGAGCAACTTCAGCGTGGATGAGCAGGAGCTGTCGCGCACCGAGTTCGACTCGTGCGACCAGTACTCCATGGCGGCCGAGAAGGACTCGGGCCGCTCGGACGTCTCCGACATGGGCTCAGACAACTGCTCGCTGGTGGACGAGGAGCAGACGCCCCGCGACTGCCCCGGCCACCGCTCGCTACGCACGGCCGCGCTCTCCCTCAAGCTGCTGAAGAACCAGGAGGCTGACCAGCAGAGCGCCCGCCTGTTCGCCCAGTCGCTGGCCACACTGCTGCCGCGCCTGCTGACCCTGCGTAGCCCCGCCGACGTGGACGTGGCCTTCCAGAACTTCTCCTCCACCTTCTGCTCGGGCTTGCAAGCAGGTAGGTTGTGCAGGGGAGCCAAATATGGACCAGTGCCAAGCAGAGACAAGCTGATGCTTTGGTAACAGAACTCTAGGGGTTGTACGCTGAGAACATGCTTTGGTTTCCACTGGTCTCTTTTCTCTTGAAGCTTTGTAAGCACTGCTGTCGTTGTGTTATGACTGTTTGATAAGTCCCTTTTTGCCATGGATGCACTGTTGACGTTGTGTCACCATCCAGGGGGCGTCCGTTCTCCTGGCTTTGAGGCCAGTGAGAATCTGAACTGCCAGGCTCTGATGAACGCTGACGGACTGTATCTGGTGTCTTACTACGCCTTGCTCCTCAACCTCAAACTCTGCACCTGGGACTACTACCACAGGAGGCCCACGCCAGCCACCATCACTCTGGTACAAGCCCTCCGCTGAAGCTCAGCTGCTCATAGCTGCATGTCAGATGCTACAGAAACATCCAGACTTTTAAAATGCCTTTAACATGATGTCATGTTAACATGTACTGCTGACCATTTTCACCTTTTTGAGGGAACTGTCTGAATGCTGAATTCTGGTCCCGTTCGATTTCGGAAGGTCTGAATGAGGCATGCTCCTGTGTGCTTGTTTGCGTGTGTGTATGCAGAAGGAGTTTGTGCGTCAGATCCAGAGCAGTGGGGTGCTGGTGGTGCTCTCTCAGGCCTGGATAGAAGAACTGTACCAGCAGGTCCTGGAGAGGAACATGCTGGGCGATGCTGGTTACTGGGGCTCTCCGGAGAACCACGTCCTCCCCCTCATCACCATGCTCACGGGTAACGTGCTCCACCTGCCATGGCCCACGTAGCACTGGACAATCTGATCATTTAAACTTTGATATTACCTGTGGTGTTTACCATTGACCTAGATACATAAGCCACATTACATCAATTTGACATTCAAATTGCATAATTGAAATCAAGGTATTTCCAAATATTTAAATTTAAATGCATGAAAATACATAGAACAGAACTGTGTATACCCCATATACTGTAATCTGATCTAAAACAATTACTTATTAGATGATGAAGGAATGTATTCATATCTATAGCCAGCCATTTTGCCCACACACAAACAATGAGGGCTTGTTGAACATCCCAAAACCACTGTGTGCCTGTTCAGTTCCCATGTGAAGTCAGGGTCTGATATTACATGAGAAGGCCTGGCTCACAGTCAGTGTTCTGGTAAATTGTAAAGGTGTTTGTTGGGCTTGAGGTCAGGGCTTTGTGTAGGCCACTGGAGTTTCTCACATCAAGCCATGTCTTTATGGACATGCACATGTGGGAACTGTAGTCACAAAGTCATGAAGTCATGTACTTGGTTTTTGTGTGGTTTACCATTATCCATATCCTTCACTGTAACTAAGGGTCCAGCCCAGACCATTATCTGTCCTCCGTTCAACTGTCCCGATGGACCTGCACCCTCCGCTAGGCAGGGTTCACCTGGTATCTCCACAGTGCAGATTCGTCCATCAGTCTGCTCAGTAATTAAACAGTGATTCACATTTGCGCTTTCTCCACGGTCCAGTGCTGGGTTGCCTTACTCGTAGGGTCATAGTCTTCCATTTCACTGGAGCTCTCGCCATTCCGCACAGATATTGCTATCACAGGCAGATTGGAGGTCTGTGAAGCTCATAGCAATACGTACACACTGTGGTGGAGCCAAAGGGGGGGCAGGAGTGGCAATCGCCACCCCCAACAGAGCCCTTGCCACCCCTAGTGCCACCCCACTGGAAATGGTAATTTTAAGAGAAAATATGTGTTTCCTTTTGTTCATCATTTGTATATGGACCCCTCTGGTAAAGCCTTGCTCACCCTTTGGCCACCCCTTGAAAAAAAGTCTAGCTCCACCACTGCGTACACACGAGGGGCTACGGCACCTGCCAGCTCTGCTGTGCGATTGCGTGGGCCGCCCCTAGGGGGCAGAACTGCTGTTCTTACATGATTCCGTTTCACAGTTATAGAGGCCACAGCTGAGCACGGAGGATTCTGCAGGACGGAATGTCACACGCTGCCTTGTGACTAATGTTTGTATATGGAGATTATCTGGCTATGTGCCTAAACGTATAATCTGCTATCATCAGCTGTGGCTGAAACTCAATAAATACTTTTATGTCTGGATACTTTTGGCCATGTAGGCTACACTGTATGTTACTGTGGAACATATTACATTTAGGGAGTTACTGAAGTAGTTTTGGCCCCAAAATGTATGCTCTTGATTAAAATTATCAAACAACCTTTACAAAAGGAAAAATGTAAAATAAGGTATTACATTTTTACATATTTCCTAAAACATGTTTTTGTAGACCAAGTGTAGACCAATAAAGTAAATTAATTGATGGAGTGTTTTGGGGTGAGAGACTGCCTAGTTCTGATATCAAACAGGCTTCTCAAACACTTTTGGAAAATATTTTATTTATAGTTCACCAAGGAATGTTTTTCTCTCTCTTTCTGTAGATATCGATGGTCTTGGCAGCAGTGCTATCGGAGGTCAGCTGATCAGAAGGGCTTCAATGCAGTCACCCTTTAAAAGTGATAAGAATGACAGTGACACCATGACGGCAGGTACAGTGTGTGTGTGCTTTCCACCACTTCCCTGTGTGCGTGTGTACACCTGGTGCTGGGTGGGCGTGGCTTTCTTCTTTTATGAGTGCTCAAAGGCAGTTAGGCCGCCCGCGTCCCAGCTGCTACCAGCAGAGGACAAAAGATGTGTTCTACCTGGCTGATGGTTCATTTTCATGTCCAAATCTCCATGCTTGTTTATTGCTCAGGCACACTGCTCTGTTCCTGAGTCAGTTATTCACACACTACACTAGCCACTGCAGCCTTGTCAGCCATGAAAAGACACTAATGGTGAATGCTTCAGTTCCTAGACATGCTAACATAGATAGTGATCGTAAACTAGCATGCACTATTTAGGATGGTCTCATTCGTATACTGTGAAGCTGCACCATACACCTTTTGATTTTTTCAGCATTCTCTCTCTCTCTCTCTCTCTCTCTCTCTCTCTCTCTCTCTCTTTCTCACTCTCGTTCTGTCTCTTTCTCTCTCTCTCTCTCCCACAGGTGTTGTGTTTGCCCGCTACATCCTGACTGGCTGCTGGAAGAACCTGATTGACACTCTCTCCACGCCGCTGACGGGCCGGATGGCGGGGAGTTCGCGGGGGCTGGCCTTCATACTGGGGGTGGAGGGCATGAAGGTCCAGAACGTGAGGGAACGTGACACCATCTGCCTCAGCCTGGATGGCCTCCGCAAGGCCGCCGCACTCAGCTGCGCTCTGGGTAACGGTCCACCCAATCACGCCGTTAATCCGGGATTACCAGGAGCATTACGGGAAAGATACAGTAGAAATACAGCTGAGCAGATGAAATTAACATAGAATATGAAAAAAGAATAAATTGGAAGAGGAGAATAAATATCTTAAATAATGCATTAAAATAAATGGGGTTAAATGGAAAGATAAGAAAGATACAGATAATAAAATACACTAGCAGAAAGTAAAGTGGAGGAGTAAGGTACAATTTTAAAGTTAACTAAAAGATAATTTGAACATACAGGTCTTAACTTTCGCCAGTGTGCCTAGATTGTAAGGAGCCCTCAGATTACTAGGAAAGGCATTCCAAAACCTAGGGCCATAATAAGAGAAGGCAGCTTAACCATTTAGGCAGTGGTGCACATATACTGTTGATGGATCTGTTGATCCCCAGTTATCTCTCCACTGAAGTTCAATGCAGCGTATTTGAAGGTCATGGGCAGTATCTTAAAATCAATCTATAAGTGCTGCTGTCTGAGAACAAATCAACTACTCTGCCTTGTTCTCATGACAGTCAAAAGTATTTGATTATTTTTCAAAATTATATGATTATTTGAACCAGATGCACTGATACAAAAGCTTCTTCTGGGTATCAGCTACTGAGTGAATGCCCCCTGACCTTGGATATATCTGTCCAGTAACAGAATGCAGCTTTGCAGTCATAAGATCACTTTCAAAAGAAACATCCATGGATTTGACAGAGATTTAAGCCTTCGGTAGTGAGGTTTACAGACAGCTGGATAAAGGTATATGTTACATCTATGTATGATGGAAAGACAAGCGTTATTAAATCTCTTGGCTAACGAGAGCAGGTGTAGAGTAAACAGTGCTGGTCCAGGGATGGTGCCTGATAGAGAATATGGCAGTGACTCATACGTTGGCAGCTTTAACTATACTTTTTGTTCTGTGGCCTTTTATTGGTTAGCTTTACGAGGAAGGTTCTGCCTCATATTTGAAGGTTTGCTACTAGCTTTTGCAATAACCATGATAATACTGCATGTAAAGATGGCATACATAACAAACTAATCAAGATTCTCTGGCAAAAACCTAGTATAGGCATTAGCTGGTTCCAGCAGCATAGTTTGGGACAAAATTTGGAAATTGCATGTGATGAAAAGTTTCGAACCATTCGCATTGACAGTTTAGATTTTGTGGGGGTTTTTGGTCCTTCCAGCTATTTAAAATAAAAGACCTATATTTTAAAATGTCAATAAACTTCTTACAGATTTGAGCTTTTGATACAAGACAATGTAGAACCTTATTTCACATGAAATTCCTTCAAACAAAGATTTTTGATCATTGGCAATGCTGACACATATTAGCAGGTGGAGAACAGGACTGCCTCTGTGCACTGATGTGTGTGTGTGTGTATTTGCGTGTGTGTGTGTGTATTGGCGTGTGTGTGTATTTGCGTGAGTGTGTGTGCACATGTAGGCGTGGCTGCCAACTGTGCGTCAGCTGTAGCCCAGATGGCAGCGGCTTCCTGTGTTCAGGAGGAGAAGGAGGAGAGAGATTTGCTGGAGGCTGGAGATGCCATTACTCAAGGTGCTCACCCACTTATATGGAGCCTGTTTTGTGTATATAGGTACCATGCTGTCAATAAGTAAACACGATTGTTAGTGTCTGTACTCCAGCACCTAGGACTGGACATGAAGCAACTCTGGTGTTGTAGTAAAGATCTCATCTTTTCATTCAAGTTACAGAACGACAATGTTTAGTACATGCAGGGTTCGTACGGTCATGAAAAACCTGGAAAAGTTATGGAATTTGAAAATAGCAATTTCCAGGCCTGGATAAGTTTTGGAAAAATAAAAAATACTCACATGTTTTAGAAAAGTCATGGAAATTTGCTTGACACAATAAATGTATGTTGTTCTGATAACCGGAAGAAAAAATTAATAAATATAATATAGCCATTTTTTTTTCATTGTGCGGACCGCTAACATAACTTCACACATTAGTTCACTGCGTTAGCGTCGGACTCCAAGCGGAGCTGTAGATTGTACTTTGATGTAAATCAGCGTAATGCTGGTAAATGCCGATTAAACAATGACTGCTTCAGTTGGACAAACACAAGCTATGGCTTGTGAAAGACAAGGACACGGGGCGTGCAAAATGTGCACGGTTAACGATGGGGTTAGAGACTGAAAAGTCCGTCATAAAGCAGTTTTCGTCGTTAAGCGCGACCCTAGATTTAGATACGTTTTGATCGTAAACACACTATAGAAAAAAAACTAACGATGTCCTGTAGTGTTCTTATTATAAAGTAACATATCGCGAGAGTAGAGTAGTGACGAACGCAAGGTCACTAACGAGATTAGAAGGATTGAGAAGTAGCCGCGACGAATATGTATGTGTGCCGTGTTGAATGTGTTGATTAAAAAAAACCACGATAAAACGGACACTACTCTGGTGCGTGTGATCCCTAAAACACCACAACTGGCGACGAGGATGATCCCGACAGCATAGGAGGACGGAAGAAAATTGCTCTCTCAGCTGTTAACGGACCCGGGGGGGGAGACGAAAAAAAAAGTCTACAAACGTCGGTGCTACGATTCCGGATTTTCACTGAGAATTCGACAACATTCTTTCAGGGAAGTGAAATGAGTTTTCTGTGTAATGCCAAAACGTTTAATGATAGGAATTGAGCGTGCATATTCCAGAATTGCTGATCACGTAACTTGTTAGAAGACTCGTTTAAAATCGAAAGTAAAAAAAAAAAAGAGAATGGCTAATGCTGTCCCGCTCGGTGGGCTCGCGCCACCGAAACCATTGGACACTGTTGGAGAGCCTGAAACTTTACATCAGCGATGGGAAATGTGGAAGAGTGAACTTGAAATATACATTGTAGCGTCAGGAGTCGTAAATGCTGCACAAAAGCGAGCTGTGTTATTGCTAACAGGGGGAGAGGGACTGCGTGAGATATGGAAAAATTTCACTGACGAGCAGAAAGCCCACCAACCCGCTACTGATGAGCAACCTGAACGAGATGTATATCAAGTAGCCATTCGACTCCTTGACAACACCTTTGCATTAAGGGAGAACATACCAAAAGCCCGTACAAAATTCTGGGAAACAGAGCCCAATGCTGGTGAGACAATAAATAATTTTATCATTCGCCTCAAAGTACTAGTGAAAACATGCAACTTCGATGCTGAAGCTGATAACCATGTAAGAGATAAAGTACTACTGCACATTAAAAATTCTGAGTTAAAAGGCAAATTATACAGAGAAGATAATCTTACACTGGATCGCCTTATCCAAGTAATTGGCTCATATCACTATAAGGAGGCGCTAATCCTCAGATCTCCAGCAAATACAAACCATGTCTCTGGTAGAGCAAGGTTCAAAACAAAGCCCAAGGCACCACCACAGTCAGGGTGTTACAAGTGTGGTGCACAAGGACACATAGGTCGCGAATGCATCCGATCCAAGAACCACAAGTGCAGCCACTGTGGGAAAAAGGGTCACTTTGATGATCTCTGCTTTCACAAAGATAAATATAAGTCAAACCAAGATGACACACTGAGTCCACGGGGACGTAGCAGAGCTTCAGGTCGCAGCAGGGATGATCCAAAGCAAAGCAAAGGTCGAAACAAAAAAAACCAACATAGGGTAGAAGAGGGAGAAAACGACTCACAGAGTGGTTCCGAGGAGCTCTACCTATTCAGAATATCTAAAGCAGAGGACACCCTAGATCTGTGCCTGAACGGTTTCACCTTACCCATGGTGATAGACTCTGGTGCTCACCACAACACGCTGTCCGAGCATGATTTTAAAAGATTACAGAAGGCCAGGACTGAAGTCAGTCTGCAACCTGCCTCCACAAAACTGTATTCTTATGCCAGCAAGCAAGCCCTCAGGCTCTTAGGCAAATGCACACTTGAAGTTGAAGTCCCAAACACAACACGGTGTGCTACTGCTTCATTCTTCGTGGTGCCACGAGCACAGGCGTCACTCCTGAGTAGCAGAACCAGCAAAGAGCTAGGATTGTTGAGAGTTGGCATCAATGCGAACATCCTGAGCTGCTCTGGAGCCGACGTATGGTCAAGTCTACGCAACAAGTACCCACAAGTCTTCACTGGGCTGGGGAAACTCAAGAACTACCAGCTCAGACTAAAAATTGATCCAGATGTCACTCCAGTCATTCAGCCCGTGCGGAGGATTCCCTTTAACCGGAGGCAGCGCGTCATAGAAAAGTTACAAGAGCTAGTTGACCTAGACGTCATTGAGCGAGTGTCAGAACCAGCACATTGGGTGAATCCGCTAGTCACTGTGGAAAAAAGGCCAGAAAATGACCACAAACACGGAGATGTGAGAATCTGCATTGACATGCGAAGAGCCAATGTGGCCATCGTCCGTGAGCGTCATCCTGTGCCTACCATTGACGAGACAATCCAGGAAATGGCCGGAGGGAAATACTTTTCCAAAATTGATCTCAACATGGCGTATCACCAAGTAGAGCTCCACCCCGACTCCAGAGAAATCACAACATTCGCTGCACCAGGAGGACTCTACAGGTATAAAAGGCTCTTATTCGGAGTGAACATGGCCTCAGAAAAATTCCAACAGATAATCAGCCAAGTTATCAAGGACTGCCCAGGTGCGTACAACATGTCCGACGACATAGTCCTAGTTGGCAGCACAGAAGCTGAACATGACACAAGGCTTGCTACCGTAGTGCAACGGCTAGCTGAAAGAGGACTGACAGTCAATGAAAAGAAATGCCAGATCAAACTGACATCCATCAAGTACATGGGTCATGTCCTATCACAAGAAGGTCTTAAAGTGTCAGATGAAAAGGTCAAAGCCATCACACATGCTCCCCCACCAACAGACGCGTCACAAATGCGTAGCTTCCTCGGATTGGCCCAATTCTGTGCAAAGTTCGCCACAATAACTGCGCCTCTCTGGGAACTCACTAAGCAAGATGCTGAGTGGAGATGGGACAAAGAGGAACTGTGTGCGTTTGACCAGCTCAAAGATGCTTTGATCAACGCCCCCGTCATGGCATACTACTCAGTTGGAAGACCAACCAGAATCACCTGTGACGCTTCCCCTATTGGCGTAGGCGCCATCTTAGAGCAACAACAGGCAGACGGAGTCTGGAAGCCGGTGTATTACGCCAGCAGGAAACTCACACCCACTGAGACACGTTACTCACAATTTGAAAGAGAAGCTCTCGGAGTATTCTGGGCCTGTCGAAAATTCAGCTTGTATCTCATCGGATGTGAATTCAAGATCCTCACAGATCACAAGGCGCTTGTGAAAGTGTTGTCACCTAATTCAATCCCTCCATCAGCCAGAGTGGAACGGTGGTTGCTGTACCTGCAACAGTTCACCTACCAAGTAGTCCACATCCCTGGAAAAACCAACAAGGCTGATCCCCTGAGTCGTCAACCTGTTGGTCATCGCGACAAAGCTGAGGAGAGAGAAACAGATGAGTACATCTACAGTGTCATCAAAGATTCCACGCCTCATGCTCTAACCCCCCGTGAGATCGAGCAGGTCTCCAAGGATGATCCGACTATCTCCAAGCTGCGCCAAGCCATACAGACAAACGACTGGACCTACTTTAAGGGTACAGCATTCCAGGCGGTCAAAGATGAACTTTGGACGGCTGGACAGATGGTCATGCGAGGAAACAGGATCGTGATTCCCGAAGCCCTGCAAGAGCACGTGGTACAGTTGGGACATGAAGGACATCAGGGGATTGTACGAACGAAAAACCGACTGCGAACTAAAGTCTGGTGGCCGGAAATTGACAAGATGGTGGGAGAGCAAATAAAGCGATGCTACCCTTGTCAAGTGATCGGCAAGAATGCTCCACCAGAAGAGTTAGAGCATACGCCATTGCCAGACCAACCCTGGACTTACCTGGCAGTTGACCTGCTGAGTATCTCTGAAGGTAACTACCTGCTGGCTGTAGTTGACTACTACTCCAGGTGGCCCGAAGTTGCCTACATGAAGGTCACCAATGCCACCAATGTGATTAATGCTCTCGAAAAGATGTTCCAAATTCATGGATATCCCAAGTATCTGAGAAGTGACAACGGACAACCGTTTGCATCCAGAGAGTTTCACGAATATCTCACCGCGCATGGCATCATTCAGCTGAAAGGAGTACCATACTGGCCTCAGTCGAACGGAGAAGTGGAAAGATTCAACAGAACAATTCTGAAATCAGTGAAGATAGCCAGAATTGAAAAGAAAGATTGGAAAATTGCACTGAAAAGTTTTCTGTTCCACTACCGGACCACTCCTCATGCAGTCACGGGAGTGTCCCCGGCAAAGCTGTTGATGAACAGAGATCTCCGCGACAAACTGCCAAGCTTCACCGGTATGCCTGCTGACAGTGATGAACCCCATGCAGCTGTTTCAGAAGAAATCCATGACAAGGACGCTTTGCACAAGCTAAAACGAAACATCGCTGCTAATCAGCGAAGAGGGGCTAAGGATCAGGAAATAAAACCAGGAGACACCGTTCTTTGCAAGAACCTACACAAGTCCAATAAGCTAGACCCCAACTTCGAGTCACAGCCATATGAAGTCATCAGGAAACAAGGAAATGCAGTCATCATTCAACAACCCAACAGCCCACCCAAAATGAGAAATGCTGCTCATGTGAAGAAGTTCAACAGTGATGGCAGTCTCAGTGCTCCCTCCATTCCAAATCCAGTTGTCACACCGGCTGAGTCGGTCCCAGTCACCATTCCCACACCCACCCAGTACCCCCCTTCCGTAGATCCAGAGCCCATGACAGCGGTACCGACACCTGATGTCCCTGTGAAGTCGACTCGTGTCCGGCATCCACCTGTGTGGCAGAAGGACTTTGTTATGTCTGCCTGACCTCTAACCTTAACATGTAAAAAAAAAAAAAAAAGGAGAGTGAAAGGAGAATGGTGTTGTTGTTTAAAAAGAGGGAAGGGAGAATTACTTATAAGTTTAGTTTAAAACTGATATTTATTTATTTTTCATTCTGATATAAAGGAAAGAACACTTATGTTAACATGTCAAAATGGGATTAGTTCAGAATGCAGAGCTGGTGTCATACAAGTCAAGTTCAACATGGTATAGCTACATTGGAGTAGATATGTTTCATTTTCTTTAATTCTACCTCCAGGAATTTCATTATTAAAAAGAGGGAAGATGTAGTGTTCTTATTATAAAGTAACATATCGCGAGAGTAGAGTAGTGACGAACGCAAGGTCACTAACGAGATTAGAAGGATTGAGAAGTAGCCGCGACGAATATGTATGTGTGCCGTGTTGAATGTGTTGATAAAAAAAAACCACGATAAAACGGACACTACTCTGGTGCGTGTGATCCCTAAAACACCACATGTCCTCGTGCGTACAACGCGAGAAAGAGCGATCGTGTTGCCGAGATGGGCTGCAGTGGAGCCTGCGCTGCCTCAGCTTATCGTACACAACACTCCACAACACTCCACTGTGCTGCCACTGCTCCTCCGTGCACGCGCGAAATAAAAAAAAAAGTAGGTCGTAACTCCGGTTTATATTGATATTGAAAATACGGTAAATGTTTATTTTTTCAATTAAACCACGTGGCTTGTCATTAATTTTTGATATACTGTGGAATTTTGGCCTGGATTTTTTCTTATTTTTCATGTCTACACATATGTTTAGAGAATGTATAGTCATTAAAATTTGCCTCAAAGTCATGGAAAAGTCATGGAAAAGTCATGGAAATTGATTGTCAAAAAAGTGTATGAACCCTGACATGGTTGCATTGAGGTCTGTGATTGAGGTCTGTGTTGAGTATTTTTAAACTGATCATGCTAAGTACGATCAATGTTCACATCAACAATAAAGACAACTGAGCGTTGCATTTTCAATTTCAAATTCAAATTCATTTTCCATGTTTGCTGCACTTACATGTACAACATTGTATGTTTTACCTGTCATTGACTTTATATCCCTGTGTATAACATGCTTGTTGCTGGTGTTAATGGGGTGATCGTCTGTGTTGCTGGTGTTAATGGGGTGATCATCTGTGTTGCTGGTGTTAATGGGGTGATCATCTGTGTTGCTGCTAGTCAAACAGCGAATGGAGCAGAGGCTGGAGCAGATGGGCCGCTGTCCAGGAGTGAAGCTCCACACGGCCCATGTGCTGTGCATGGACGCCATCCTCAACGTGGGCCTGGAGATGGGGAGCCATAACCACGACTGCTGGCCCCACGTCTTCAGGTAGGTCTTCATGTAGGTCTTCATGTAGGTCTTCAGGTAGGTCTTCATGCAGGTCTTCATGAGAGCTCACACAGTGTGTGCTCACGTGCGTCCTCTTCCCAAGCCAAGGTTCGTGACGGCCTTTGGGCGGGTAATGAGTAAAAAAAAGATTTCTTGGTTTGCGTATGTTGAAGGCAGAGAGGATTGGAGGAGTCTGATCTAACGTGCGTATGTCATGATTTCACTAAAAATCCAAAAAAAGCATGATTTTTCAGATACTGAACTGATTTTGACTTCACTTGCAGAGAAAAGGATTGCAACATTAAACTGTTAATAGCAGTTTATTTGAATGTGCTGTACAATTGGTATGGCTCCATTAGTTAAATGTTCTCAATGATTTGTAGAAAATTATTACTACAAGATGTGAATTAAATGTTGTGTTACATATTAGCTCAATTTACTACGTTGAAATTAAGGCCCTGGATCAATGGTGTCATTTTCTCTAACCTCAACAAGCTAGACTTGATGAGCGAGGCCCCGCCCCCTGACCTTCACTTCCTGTTTCAGGGTGATGGAATACGTCAGCTCACTGGAGCACACCCACTTCAGCGACGGCAAGCCGCAGCCTCCGGTAGCCATCACTCAGACCCCGCAGCAGGCGGGACGAGAGGCCCCCGAGCTGGGCTCTGAGCACGGCCCGCCCCTGGACCTCAGCCTGGGCCACCCCGTCATCCAGCCACTCTCAATCCAGGAGCTCCTGCGTGAAGGCAGCCAAGCCAGAGGCTTCGACCTGAGGGGGGGCAGCCTGCTGACGGGCGCCGCAGCTGCCAAAGCCGTGTACGCACTCTCCACGCAGGCAGACAGGTAGGGGGCCTGTGGGGGGGTGGGGTGCCTGGGACTGGGATGCAGGGGTCTTCGTGTTTCTTCTGTGTTTTAACATCTTTGCCTCCTGCAGGAATTCCTCTCGCCACTAGGGGGCAGTGTGAGCTCTTGGCTAGGAGAGTGCCTTTAAAATCGTATGATGGCATGTTGTCTGTAGCCACTATATGAAGTGAAAAAACAAAAAAAAAACTCAGGGTATAATGAAGGTGATCTGGCAAATGATCTGCCACCCCTTTTATTCAATTACTTAAAGGAAAAAAATCTGTAATCAGACTTCATAATACTCCTTGAATTCAATGTATGTTCTGATATTCTTCATAAATAATTTTGATTTATGATAATAAGAGTGACTTTAACAATTTATAAATGAATTTTAAGACACGCATGAATGCATGATTATCAATTTAATAAAAAATTTCTATTCTTTAGTCTTATGTGAATGAATAAGAGAATCAAATCACTTGCAGCTCTCAATAGTTAATTTATAGTTAATAGTTGATATTAAAGTTGATATTAAATGTACATAGATGTAAATGTACAGATGTTTTACTTTTTACTGCTCATGTATGGCACTCCAGTTTTTTTTTCTCTCTCTCTCTCTCTTTCTCCCTCTCTCTCTCTCTCCTTCTTTGTGTACAACCTGTTTCTGGCTTCCTTCTTGAAGACTGTTTGAAGATGCAGTAAGCAAACTTAACTTGGTGGGCCTGGTGGGTTTCCTGCACCAGCTGAGAAAAGCCTCCCAATCACAGCTCTTCAATTCGGTGACAGAGACAGGAGATTACTCCTTAGCCATGCCAGGTAAGACGGCTCCCTCGTGGCCTGCTGGCCTGAACACAGCAGCAGCCTGTGTGTTGATGTTCCCCACTTCCTGTTGATCCAGTCTTCAGTTAAATAGTTTGACATTTCAAGGGGTTTCTGTTCCGTAACGGTGCTTTTCGACCGCGATACATCTCAAGTGTTTGCTGGGGAGGGAGCCGCTGTCTTTGATGCCGAACGTGTTTCTGTATTCTTGCACTAAAGGCGAGGCGAAGTCGACTCACGACAAGCGCAGTGCCCTTCATCTCTTCCGGCTGGGGGAGGCCATGCTTCACGTGGTGCGCAACAAAAGCAGACCTCTGCTGCACATGATGAGGGCCTGGAGCGTGGTGGCCCCTCACCTGGTGGAGGTACGCAAGGACTCACCGCACATGACTCACAATGGGCTTAACTGATACAACGGCAATGACGGATCTTAAGCCCACACTTACCAGGCATTTTTGGTGCTCACTAATTTGCATGCATATTCAAGATAGATGTTCACACATTTTTTGAAGCTTTGAACATATCCTGTATATCCTGTATGTAGAACAGAGCTGACATTCAGTAAGTGAAATGACAAAAAACTCATTACAACACTTAACCATCAAGCCACTATTTCTGTCTGTTTTTTTTGGGGGGGGGTTTGCAGGCTGCCTGTCACAAAGAGCGGCACGTGTCACAGAAGGCCGTCTCCTTCATCCACGACGTTCTGGTGGAGGTGCTGACCAGCTGGGCGGAGCT
Source organism: Brachyhypopomus gauderio (assembly GCF_052324685.1). Lineage (NCBI taxonomy): Eukaryota > Metazoa > Chordata > Actinopteri > Gymnotiformes > Hypopomidae > Brachyhypopomus > Brachyhypopomus gauderio. The sequence continues at coordinate 21,584,721 of NC_135225.1, forward strand.
AGCGCACTTCCACTTCAACGAGGCGCTCTTCCGGCCCTTCGAACACATCATGCAGCTGGAGTTGTGTGACGAGGACGTGCAGGACCAGGTGACTCCGCCCACTCAGCAGCGCAGTGTGTCATAACTCCACCCACTCAGCAGTGCAGTGTGTCATAACTCCGCCCACTCAGCAGTGCAGTGTGTCATAACTCCGCCCACTCAGCAGTGCATTGTGTCATAACTCCGCCCACTCAGCAGTGCAGTGTGTCATAACTCCGCCCACTCAGCAGTGCAGTGTGTCATAACTCCGCCCACTCAGCAGTGCATTGTGTCATAACTGTTACCAACCAAGTTTTTATTTTTTTTATTTTTTACTTATATATTGACTAGCCATTTACTGTATAATATAGCTCAAGACTACACTTATACTATACTTATACTAAATGTGTTATGTTTTGTATGTGATCACCACATGGTGTTCCCCATCACTCATACCCTGATTGCTGTTTCTCTTGTCCTGGCTGGCAGGTGATCACCTCCATCGGGGAGCTGGTGGAGCTGTGCTCTCCTCAGATCCAGTCCGGGTGGAGGCCCCTCTTCAGCGCCCTCCGCACCGTACACGGAAGCAAGACTGACATGAAGGACTATCTGATTGGAGAATACTCCATGGGTAAGTGTCCAACATTCGGCTGTGGGGTCAGTACTGTAACACGGAGGCGATTCATCTCTGCTTCATCTTGCACGATTACAGGCAAATCCCAGGCACCCGTGTTCGACGTCTTTGAAGCCTTCATAAACACGGACAACATTCAGGTTTTTGCCAATGCGGCGACTGACTACATCATGTGCCTTATGAAATTCGTGAAGGGATTAGGTAAGGTGCCTGGGTTCTAGAGTCATTATTGAAATGCCACACACACACACACACACACACACACACACAACCACATCAGAATTTTTGTCTTATTATTGCATTTTTGGCCATGGGTCTTGTGCGCAGGTGAAGTGGATTATAAGGAAATTGGGGACTGTGTTCACATGAGCGGATACAGCTCTACAGATCTGTGCCTTCCTGCTCTGGACTACCTGAGGAAGTGCTCACAGGTGCTCGCACCTCTAGTTTACTAAACTCATGTCAGACATAATACTTGCTCAAATATGCTGGCTTCCCATAGCTTTGTAGATTTTGATATTTATTTGTTTTCCCATTTAAAAAACGTATCTGGCAGTATAAAGCCTAGTGTGTGGTCTTTTGAGAAGTAAAAATTCCTCTCTTACCTTAAATTGGTGTCAAGTGCACTGCTCAGTATAGAGGAACATAGAATAGAAGGTTTAGATGTGAAGTGCTCTTTTTTATAGAGCGTAACGTGCTGCTTATGGGTTCCAGCTGCTGGCCAGGATCTACAAGATGCCTTCCAAGCCGGTGTTCCTGGGGGCGCGGCTGGCCAGCCTGCCAATGAGAGCTCAGGAGCGCTCGGTGAGCAGCGAGGACGGCATGGACTGCGTGCTAGCCGAGTTCGACGACGACACAGGTGAACCCTCGAGCTCACGGCTGTGTTATCAACCTCTGCAGAAGATGTAGAACATAGCAGTGTGCTACACGTGTTGAATTTAGGCTGTTGCCTGTTGAACTGATTGGAGACAAGATCATCGCACTCAGTCTGGGTGTGTGTGTGTGTGTGTGTGTGTAAATGTGTGTGTGTGTGTAAATGTATGTGTGTGTGTGTGTGTGTGTGTGTGTGTGTGTGTATGTGTGTGTGTGTGTGTGTGTGTGTGTGTGTGTGTGTGTGTGTGTGTGTGTGTGTGTGTGTGTGTAAATGTGTGTGTGTGTGTGAGACCCTTTCTGCAGGTCTGATCCAGGTGTGGATCCTACTGTTGGAGCAGCTGACTGCAGCTGTGTCTAACTGCCCTCGACAGCACCAACCGCCCACCCTGGAGCTGCTGTTTGAGCTGCTCAGAGAGGTCACCAAAACGCCAGGTAAGCAGCATTGGCTGTTCAGTTCTGTTAATGTTCTTAAAGGTTAAAAAAACAAAATACACATTCACAAATACACAGTACATGTGACGGGCAGGGTGAGCGAAATAAAATGGAAGCGATCACGCCAAGTCTCAGGGAAAAAGAATGGTTTAATAGAAAAAGTGCGCAAACCAAAAACCCGTGACTTAGATACAAACAAAGGATATAATGACCAGTGGTCAACTGGTACAAAGACAAAACATATATAGACAAACAAACGACCCTCAGGTGAGATGGATCGCGGGCTCCGCCCACCTGAGGGACAAACACAACACCACAACAACAACACAACTGCCACTGTAGACGGAGGCGACCGGTAGGGGGCCCGCCGTACCGTGACAGTACATATCATATCCTCAATTCAGTCCAATAGGGTTAAGACAGTTTATCACAAATTTATAGCTATAGTTTTTCCATATACTACTTTTCCCCACCATGAGGATGGATCCATGTCCAGAAGGAAGAGTCTAAACCTCACAGTCTGTAATGATAACAGCAATGGAGAAAATTATACATGAGGCCATGGATACAGAGAGAAACAGAGAAACTCCCTGTAGTGTATCAAGTAGACCCGTAGCAACTGGCTGAATGTGACCCTGACTGATCTCCTAGAACGATGAGACACCCCAGTACCTGTAGCACCAGTTACAGTACCGAGACCAGCAGGTCCAGTACATGAATACATAATACTTGATGATACAAGATGAAAACAGGGAAACAAATGAGCAGGGTGAGTATACAGTGATGGTGTAGACAAACACAACCGAGGCAAAAACCATTGCCCAGCAACGCAACAACAAGGACCAGACATGAGACAGGGAAACCATGGAAACAGAGATTCCAAGGAGGGGCCAACTGTGACAGTGTGTGTCATCTGGGTAGCCCAGTATCAATCCTGCTGTCTGACTGAACTCCACAGTGATGGAGTCTTGCATGAGTTTTTGAACATTTAAGATGTCTGTACTGGAGATTCACCAGAGGGACAGCAGCACCGTGCCCCTCCCCCACTGGTTCTATATGGAAACTGCGCTGGGTCTAAATGATCCTCCACTAAGCCCAGTAATTCCCGTTTAATGAGCGTCTTCACTCCGATGCCTCCATCACCAATGATGGCTGCAGGGTGAAAATCATTCAGCTTTGTGGGTGATAATTATGCAGTGGGTACAACAATGAACCTTTTCTAGAATGTTTTTTCTTCCTCTCCAGACAAAATTAAATATCTCACTTAGCTGATCTGGATGAGCACTCAGAAGCCTGTATGAAATATTATTTGGTCCTGGGCTCTTATTTTGTTAACTTTTTTTCAAGCACACTTTTTATACTGAATGAATGAAACACAGCGTATAAGCTGACGTGTATAAGCTTGGTTATACTTGACGCCTCGCGAGCATTGATACGCGTTACTGTCGATTCGCGTTACTGTCGATTCGCGAGGTCGTGCACCTATTGAATTTTGTAACTTCGTGCGCGCCGCGCCTTAGCGCAATGAACAAAGTCATGTTTGCAGGGATCATCAATTCAAGCACTTGTTCGTCACTTTAAAGGTCCATTTCAATATTTAAGTTAAATATTTATACATATTCATATACTCAAAATTATTCACTTTTTATCACATTATTTAATAGTTGTTTATCTTCACGTTCTCTCATGTTTCGTCCTGGAATTACAAGAGGCTCATATTTAACTTAATACAAGAGAACTGTGCAGTCAGATAGCTATTTGTTGTGAAATGAAGTAGTTACAATTTCAAGCATTTTCAAGTACTTTAGCCTAAATTCCAGCACTTTTCAAACCTGAATCACACTGAAACACAAAGCAACATTACAATTCGTCAGGGAAATGTTCATTCCCCTGTTTTTGAGGGGTGTTTCTTTATACTACCACATATCGTTTCGGACACCACTGCAAAGAATGTGACGTGGAAAGTATAAATGCCTCCACCGTTCACGCAGGTTCGCGCGAGGTGGGCGGAGTCGAGCGCTACAGCCACTCGCGAAAGTATAAACAAGGCTTAAAGCTAGTAAATACTTATTTTATTTTCATGACTACAGACTAAGTTTTAAATGTACATACACTAGCTTAATTGTTTGTAATTTATACATATTATTGTAAATATTGTCGCTGCAAATTGCGGAACTTTCACACAAGTTTTTCACTCACCGGTGTACCTGTACTCTGGTGATGTGACAATAAATCTGATTTGATTTGATTTGATTTGAATTACATTTCTCTTCTCAAATTCTGTACATATGAAAAATACTTTAATCTAAAGCTCTTTTTCTATGCCTAACTATTCGGACAGCCTCTGCTATCTCAGGCCTCTCCTTGATGACAAACCGTCTCCCGTTTGTCCTGTTCTCTGATTGCCTCCAAAGGTCCTGGCTTTGCCATTTTCTCTGTCATCCAGCTCCTTCTGCCAGTCATGTCGCTATGGCTACAGCGTAGCCACGGAGACTACTCCTACTGGGACGTCGCAGCTGCGAACTTCAAGCACGCCATCGGCCTGTCCTGTGAGCTGGTGGTGGAGCATATCCAGAGTTTCATCCATTCAGGTAGGTCTGCCATTTCAAAAAATTGGTTTCTGGTTTCTGAGTATGATGCACGAGATATAGTATAAATCTCAAAATGACATTACAGTGAGATATTTTATTTTTCATTACATTTTGTACCTCCTGTAGACATGGGTTACGAGAGTCTCATTAACCTGATGCTAAAGGACCTCTTCAAGCTGCTCGTGGCATGTGTGGCTGAACCAGCGGAGATCATCTCACGGGTGGGCTGCTCCTGCATCAGGTCAGTGTAGCCGTGCGCAGGTCAGGAGCTCTCTGCTAAAACCACACAGCTTCAGTTCTCAGAAGCCTGTGATCTGCTACACGGCACCTAGAGCTGGTTGCCAATGTGCAGATCTTCACACGGCAGTGATACAGACTTGATGGGCGTGCGGATGCTAGATGTTTGCTCTTCCCAGGTACGTGCTGGTGACGGCGGGGCCCGTCTTCACTGAGGAGATGTGGAAGTTGGCCTGCTGTGCCCTGCAAGATGCTTTCTCAGCCACGCTTGAACCGGTGAAGGTAAAACACCACCCACCATCCATGAGCCCACACAGCACGTTTGGTTGGTCCTCTGCTCTTACTGAGTGAGGCGACTCCTGCAGTACCTGTTCCAGGATGGGCAGATGATCGCAAGAGACCCTCCAGTTAGGAAGCCAAACATAAATGAGCAGGCTGCCCAATGGAGGATGGGCTCATTTGAGTCTTGGTCCTCCCGAGGTTTCTTCCTAATCCCAATTAGCCAGTTTTTCCTTACCACTGTCACTGTTTGCTCATTAGGGATCTGGACCCATATGATTGTAAAGATGCTTTGTGACAACATGTGCTATATAAATAAACTTGACTTTGACATTGACTTCATGTGTTAGCAGTAACTTCCACTATACCTGTGCTGATACTGCTGGTTAAGGGACTGTGTCACGGAGGACATTATTTAGATTAGCAGTGATGGTTGATTAATTCTTGAACTGGTGAATTGTTAAGCTGGTGAACTATAGGATGTACTATCCACCTTTTCTTTCATACGTACTACATTTTAGGTAGGCCAGCATCACCACTGAGATGATTAGTACTCTATAGCGCACAACCAATGGCTTTATACATTATGTTGCTGTGTCACCATTCACTGGTGCTACAAAGTTTCATGAAGCTTATTATTTGTTCAATCTCTGAATTACTTTGGGATTTAATTCAAATTTTTCAAATGCCAATTGCATTCGCTGCTGGTTATATAGCATATATTTGTCAATAATAGAGCAGGGGCATTAAGAATGACAAAATAAGTCTTGTGGATACATGTAGGAACTCTACTTGGAAAATGATTACACGGGGGGAAAACATTGGAGATGATCTGTACTCTATAGCTGAAGACAGATGACTTTTTATACAAACCTTTGCAACTCACAGACTGTCAATACCTGACTGATTGTACTACCATTATTCTTACCACCATGTTCTAAAGCAGGAGCCTATTCTGTCTGTATATTATTAAACAAAAATAATGTAAAGGTCAAGAACTGGAGTGCCCTGTATGCAGAGATAACACACAACACAACCATACTCTAAGTATGAGTCTAACCTAATCCCAGTTATCCTTACGCGTTGAGAAAACTGCGTAGTCTTGAACTTTAAGTGCTTTGACATGTCAGCATGTGTCGGTTCATATTCTGAAGCTTTAGTTCAGCTCTCTTGGCCTCCTGGTGGAGATCACCGTGGTTTTGTCACCAATCGGAAACACCCTGGGCCCAATGTGTCTTTTATATAGTCTTAGTACAGTCTGTGTATGCTGGTGGTCTTGCTGAACGGAGGACTACTCTCAACTCAGCACTGACGCGTGAAAAGCTTGAGGACCACAGCTGTGTCTAATCAGCTCACCAAGCTCAACAGCCATAATCATGTTATTGTTAAAACTCCAGGAATGATCCATCCACCCAAGCAATATTGGGTAAGCAGGGGTCCCATGGTCATAAACTGACCAGTGACGAATGAGAGAGAAGTTACCTGGCAACCTGTGCACACCAACAGAAGTCTGTAATTGAACACCTGTAAGATTGGTGAACCTAATACAAGGCTGGAAGCTTGTGAGCGGTTGTAAATGTTGTGGTTGTAAATACAATGAACAGACTGACCTATGTTACCCGAGCAGCAGTGGTGTAGTCCTAAAAAAATAAGTGGGGGGTCGTTTTTGGAGTGGCGGTGTAGCGATTCTAAATTGTTGAGCGGGATGGGGTTGGGGGGGGGGGGTAGCGAGTGTAAGTTGTTGAGCGGGGGGTGGCTATCGATCACCAGGATTTGGCGAATAATTACTAACGCATCATGTATAAATCTAGCGTTTGACGTAACAGTCTCAGCAAGAGCAACATCCAGTTAAAATAAGTGGGGGGACGGTGTTCCCCCGCTACACACTCCCACTACACCACTGGGGGGGGACGCGTCCCCCCTGTTAAAATAAGTGGGGGGTTGGCGTCCCTCCGCGACCCCCCCCACTACACCCCTGCCGAGCAGGTGTGGCAGCCATGTTGTGGGCGGCATCACCACTTAGTTTCTCCTTCTCTCCCCTTCCTGCACCCCATTCAGTCCCCCAGGGGGCTGTGGATCCCGGTCAGAGTTGTATAGTAACAAAGTAGAACTACTTCACTACTGTACTTAAGTACTAAAATGCTGTATCTGTACTTTACTGGAGTATTATTTTTTTCTCCTACTTCCACTTTTACTTCACTACATATTTTCCATCAGTTTAATACTTTTACTCTGATACATTTTTTACGTGCTGTATAGTTACTCGTTACAATTATAAACATGTTAGCTAGCGCTGTCAACGGGTCAAGCGATCAGGCTGTCTTATGAGAAAACTGCGCATGCTCCGGTCGCATCTCGTTTACTCTGTTGCTGCCTTCACTTGACACTTGAACTTCGTAATCTAGGTTCACTTGACATGTGACTGCCGCAAGGGTCCGCGTGGCAAAAATGATGCAATCGCGGTGGCTCCGCCCAGTGAGACAGTGTTTGCGTTTGCTGGAGTGAAAGTAAATTCCTATAGGATGAAGTGCCATCTCTGCCTCCTTAAAGAGGGCAAAATATTGGCCTTCAAAAATTCACCTTCAAACTTGAAGAAACATCAATGTAAGTTATAAATATAACGCACAGAAGACACACCAGCTTTAGCTGTCAGTAAGCGCTAGTTAGCTTAGATATCTTGGCTAACTAACCTAATTATGTTCATGACGTGCTGCAGTATTCACTTAACATTAGCTGGCAATCATAAAGGCGATGTCACGCTGAGTTGTGTTTTTAGCAACAGTAAGCCATGTCTCTTCATGCTGACTAATCATGTGCCCATTTTTATAGTGTAGTGTTTTTATAGGGTAAGGGCATTTATTGAGGGTAAACACAGGGCAGTAGGCTCACCCTTAGGATCCGACGGACGAATTTTACGTCCAAAATACACCTCGTTTTCTCAGCTAAATTAAGGCGAACTTGTACTTCTGCGTCAAACCTAGAGCTGGGCGATATGGCCCTCCAAAAAATTTTTTTTTAATTCGATTTTCGATTTTAATAGATTTATTTTCCTCTACTAAAAAACTACAAATGATAAAGGAATGGTTAAAAAAGTTTTAATTTATTTTTCACTTAAATTTCCCCTTTGGGGTTAAAGTGCAACCAGAAATAAGCAAAAAACAATTGTAAACAAGTGAGAACATTCAGTAACTTTTAGAAGGCTTTCTCCAACATAGTTTAAGCACTGACACAATGCACCCTCAAACTTAAAATAAATAAATAAAACACACCCTCAAAAAATAAATAGATATAAATAATTTGGTGCCCTTTTTAATAAAATGGAAAACAAATACAATTTAACAATTGTTGCATGTTGCGTACTGACAGTCACGCTGTCTGCATTCTGATTAAGAACAGGGCTTTAGCCTAAATTCACTTTTCAAACCTGGAATACAAAGCAACATTAAAATTTTTCAGGTAAATGTTCCTTCCCCTGTTTTTGAGGGGTGTTTCTTTATACTACCACATATCGTTTCGGCCGCCTCCATGCCACCGTTCACGCAGATTCGCGCGAGGTGTGGGGAGCCGCGCGCTACGGTCACTCGCGAAAGTATAAACCATTGAAGCGGGTTCGGTAACCAGGCAGAAACTGCTTAATCCAAAATATCCCGCGGAGAGAAACTTTATTGACAGCGCAACTGAACAATAGTACTCTTTGCTCTCTCCCTCTATCTGTTTCAAACACACCTTACAGCGAGGACTTGTTTGGTCTACGTCTGACGCCGCAAAACCGAACCAACTCCAGATCACGGAGCTAGTTGCTCTTTTTTGGGGCACAAGCTCCGCCGTCATGTTTATGTGTGTGTGTGTGTGTTGAGGGTGGATGGGTGGGAGGTGCTAAACTCACTGAACTACGGGAGCCTACAGTGCAGTGTCGGTGGTGAAAATTAAAACTCAGAAAATCGATTTTCTTAAAAACACATTGTCCTTAACTGTAAATTCGAATTAATAGATAATTTCGATTAATCGCCCAGCTCTAGTCAAACCTATGACATAGGTTATCTGTTTTTTGTGTACGAAGTGTTTTTACATACGGAACACTTGTATTTGTGGTCTTTGACATCTTTGATTTGTAAGTGATATATAAAAACAATTGATAATCAAACTTTGACAGCTTTCTTTAATTATTTCAAAACACAATACTTGGACTTTTTACTTTCAGTACTTGAGTAATACATTTTAGAATAAACTATTTGCAATACTTAAGTACAAAAATTGCTGAATACTTCGGTACTTCCACTTAAGTAAAGTTTTTAAAGAACACTTCAACTTCTTCTCAAGTCAATTTTTTGATAGAGTACTTGTACTTTTACTCAAGTATGGGTATCTAATACTTTATACAACACTGATCACAGTAGAGAGTACGCTGTGTGCAACTGGCTGCCGCTTCTCGCCGGTGTGTGAATGGTAGTGTAAGAGTTGTACCTGTGTTAAAATTGTAAAGCGACCTTGAGTATCTAGAAAGGCGCTATATAAGTTGAACGTTCATTTAACAGAACCTGCTGGCGTGTTTCCGGAGCGGCTCCGACACTTTCACGGGTGACGCGTGTGAGGTGAAGGTGGCGGCACCAACACATTCCGCTTCCGCAGAGGCCGAGTACCTGAGGATCCGCGCTATGGCACAGCAGGTGCAGCGTAGTCCCGTACACCGCTCACTCTCACACTGCACACCCGCACACCGCCCACCCTCACTCCACCCACCCACACGCCGCCCACCCTCACACCACACACCGCCCACCTTCACTCCGCCCACCCGCACACCACACACCGCCCACTCTCACACCACACACCGCCTACCCACACACCGCCCACCCTCACTCCGCCCACCCGCACACCGTCCACTCTCACACCGCCCACTCCTACACCACACACCGCCCACCCTCACTCCGTCCATCCTCACTCCGCACACCGCACACACTCACACCGCACACACTCACACCGCCCACTCTCACACCGCCCACCCTCACACCGCCCACCCTCACACCGCCCACCCTCACACCGCCCACCCTCACACTGCCCACCCTCACACCGCCCACTCTCACACCGCCCACTCTCACACCGCCCACCCTCACACCGCCCACTCTCACACCGTCTACCCTCACACCGCCCACTCTCACACCGCCCACACTCACACCGCCCACTCTCACACCGCCCACCCACACACCGCCCACCCTCACTCCGCCCACCCTCACACCGTCCACTCTCACACCGCCCACTCTCACACCGCCCACCCACACACCGCCCACCCTCACTCCGCCCACCCGCACACCGTCCACTCTCACACCGCCCACTCCTACACCACACACCGCCCACCCTCACTCCGTCCACCCTCACTCCGCCCACCCGCACACCGCACACACTCACACCGCCCACTCTCACACCGCCCACCCTCACACTGCCCACCCTCACACCGCACACACTCACACCGCCCACCCTCACACCGCCCACCCTCACACCGCCCACCCTCACACCGCCCACACTCACACCGCACACACTCACACCGCCCACTCTCACACCGCCCACCCTCACACCACCCACCCTCACACCGCCCACTCTCACACCGCCCACTCTCACACCGCCCACTCTCACACCGCCCACACTCACACCGCCCACTCTCACACCGCCCACCCTCACACCGCACACACTCACACCGCCCACTCTCACACCGCCCACACTCACACCGCCCACTCTCACACCGCCCACTCTCACACCGCCCACCCTCACTCCGCCCACCCTCACTCCGCCCACCCTCACTCCGCCCACCCTCACGACGCTCACCCTCACGTTCTCTGAACCCTGAGCAGATGATTTAAGGCCTAATATCTGTCCAGACCACCCTTACCTAAATCCTGGTGAATGATCCATTTATGAATTAGGAAAGCCAGTAGTCATTGGAATATGGAGATATGCTGTTGTGTGCTTGTTTTACAGGTCTTCATGCTGGACACACAGTGCTCTCCTAAGACTCCCAGCAGCAAGGAAGGTTTTGAGCATGCTCAGTCCTGTGTGCTCATCATTGAACTTCCTGCTGAGCAGCAATCCAACGGTCACACTCAGAAGAGGTGGGAAAAGTCTAGTTAGATCATACTGAGAGCAGAAAGAGAGGCACAATAAAAGTCCTAATCAGAAGCTGATTAATTGTGATGGTGCTGTCCTGATTTAACGCCATTGTTGTACTAAAAATTAATCACGCTGATATTTGCAGCAATTCCTGATTATTATTTCCAGACGCCGTGATTGTCTTTCACATTTGCATGCTTACATGTTTCTCTTTTCCATCCTGCTTCAACGTGATACAGGAAAATTGGGTAAGAGCTTCTTTGTCTCACTGAATTTATTTCGTCTGATTCTTTTTCACTGACCTTTCCAGGGATATATTACGCAGCAGAGCAGTAGAATAGAACTGACCTCACAGGACGTCAGATCATAATTTCTTCCATTTAAAGTTCTTTTTGGCATCTCCACAAATTGAACTTGGCCTCAGAAAACCCTTTCCAGTAACAGTGAGTTGCTTGAAGCCTTTCCCAGGCCCTAGGTCTTTGAGGTTTTCAGATTAGTTACTTTTGGCTGGTCCATGGTCTCGAATGCTCAAGTCGAGTGCCATTGCAGTCTCTTGCCAAATACTGTGAATCAGCCTACCGCTGAACATTAGATGTGCTCCTTGAGTTATGGCTTTGAAGTATACAAAAATGTATACATTTAGCATTTTTTAATATTTTTAAAGTATGTAAGTGGTCAGTATGTCTGTTTCCTTTGGAAGCGTACATTGTATGTTCTTATATATGTAACGTCTTGTTAACTAAACTGACGACACTGTACAGCACTTTGGTCAACAACTGTTCTAAATTTGCTTCATAAATAAAATTTGATTACCATTTTACTACAGGAACATCCAACAGGTGTCCACATGATTTTGAATGATTATTGATTGGTTCCTATAATCTGATTGATTATTGATTGGTTCCTGTAATGGGTCCATCTGATGTCCTCTGCAGCATTCCGTTCCGGACGATTGTGGTGAGTTTGCTGTCTCATCAAGTGCTCCTACAGAACCTCTATGACATCCTTCTGGAGGAGTTTGTGAAGGGCTCAGGGAGTGGGGAGACCCATGATCGGCCCACGCCCGTGTCAGGGCCCACGCCCGTGTCAGAACCCACGCCCGTGTCAGAACCCACGCCCGTGTCAGGGCCCACGCCTGTGTCAGAACCCACGCCCGTGTCAGGGCCCACGCCCGTGTCAGAACCCACGCCCGTGTCAGGGCCCACGCCCGTGTCAGAACCCACGCCCGCGTCAGAGCCTAAGTCCGCCGGCTTTCTGCGCTACATCTCCATGCATAACCTGGCCATCATCTTCGACCTGCTTCTGGACTCGTACTGCACGGCACGAGACTTCGACACGAGGCCCGGCCTCAAGTATCTCCTCATGAAGGTGTCTGGGGTGTGCAGTGCTGCTAACCTCTACCGCCAGTCCGCCATGAGCTTCAACATCTATTTCCAGGTGCTGATTATGAAAGCTGGTGCTTATGGTTCTTTGCTGTTTTCTGATGATGTGAATTCTCACTGAACTGGTATTGAGGGAATAATTCACCCTGACATTCAGCCTTTTAATTTTTGCAAGGATGAATGAAGATATTAATGCTCAGTTATTATGATGAACTTGGTCATAATAACTGGCTCCAGGCACATACATTCCTTGCTGCTTTAATTTACATTTGTCAATGTAGACTTGTTGAATTAGACAATTAATAATTGTTTCTGTAAATGTGACTCTTTAGGCATCTTGGCTAATAATTGGAGGCTGCAGGGCCTCATTAGTATTTTAAAAGATAACATTTGAAAGTGAAGTGGCTTCTATAGTAACGACGGTATAGACTCTTCTAGTGACTCCACGCTCATGATTGTCTGCTGGGCCCTACAGGCTCTGTTGTGCGCCATGCTGGTCAACCAGGAGAACATCACAGTGGACCAGGTGAAGAAGATCCTTAGCGAGGAGGAGGAGGGCAGCTCGGACTCGTCGGAGCAGTGTTCGTCGGAGGACGAGGACATCTTCGAGGAGATGGCGCAGGTGAGCCCGCCCCGTGGGCGTGAGAAGCGGCAGTGGCGAGCGCGCGTGCCGTCCCTCAGCACGCCACCGGCCAGCAGCGCCGACTGGGCCTGGCTGGTCACGCGCATGCACAAGCTCTGCACGGACCTCTGCAACAACTACATCCAGATGCACCTGGACCTGGAGAGCGGCATCGAAGAACAGCCCGCCCCCCGACCCGACGCCCTCTTCTTCCTGCCCCTGTTCCCGTCGGAGACGTCCACGCCCTCGGCCGGGGGACCCTCCGGCCACGGCACACCCTCAGAGGACGGGCTCCGCCCCCAGCTGGCCGAGGTACCTCCGGAGGAGGAGCGGAGCCCCGGGGCTACGGCCGGGCCGGACCCGACCATGGCGCAGCACCAGTGGGCCGAGAGGCGGGGCGCGGCCGGCCGGAAGAAGGAGTGGTGGGAGAGTGCTGGAAACAAGCTGTACAGCATTGCTACGGACAAAACCATCACCAAGTTGATGATCGAGTACAAGAAGCGTAAGCAGCAGCACAACCACGCCGCGTTTGTGAGGGAGGCCAAGGCGGGAGAGAGGAGGACGGAAGCGCAGGACTCACAGGGGCCCCAGAGGCCCCAGCAGCTGGTGGAGCAGGGGCCCATGCGTCACTCCTTCAGTGCAGGGCCCGAGCTCCTGCGGCAGGACAAGCGGCCCCGATCCGGCTCCACCGCCAGCTCCCATAATATCTCCCTCAGAGACTCAGAGGCACAAATACAAGTAAGGGAACTGCATTTATGCTCATCATATATACTGTATGTTTAGATATTTTCCTGATAAATGTTTTAAAAATACTTAAAGACATCGGCAAAACTATCTTGACATGCCAATAACTATCTGTGACCCTATTGGGTTCTTTAATAAACACAAATAATAAACACTCAGTGGTCATCACTGTCATTTAATTTCTATGAGTGGGCTAAGTGCTCTGTGTGTCTGGTGAGAGGGGCTTTGGTAGGAGGGGCGTTGATGGAGGACCTGCGCCTCAAGGGAAGAGATGAACTCCTTACGTAGCTGGTGGAAGTTAACATGAATTTTAAAATCCATTACAGCAGAAGTACAAACTAGATCGTACAAATGATGTCATGCTGACGTCTATGGAAGTGTTTGTTTAGTTTTGTTTCATCACTTGGTTTGTCTTTCCGTACATCCAGGCCTGGACCAACATGGTCCTCACCATCCTCAACCAAGTCCAACTGCTCTCAGACCCCATCTTCATCGGCCTCCAGCCTGTCGTGTTCCCGTGCATCAGTCAGCTGACATGTCATGTGACTGACCTCAGAGTGCGTCAGGCGGTGCGTGAGTGGCTGGGACGCGTCGGTCGAGTGTATGACATCATCCTGTGAAGAGCCTGCTGGTTTGTTTGTTTGTTGTTTTGTTTCTTTTCATTGTCATTGTTGCTGCTGTTGTGAATTGGCTTTGTCCATAGACCCATTTGATTGTAATTTATTTATTTTTTGCTTGACATTGTAGCATTCATTGAGTTCAGAAGGATTTTCCTGTATAATTGACAAACCTATTTATTGTTGAACCCTGTAATCTCTGTAGAACATATTTATGTGAATGCTTTGCAAATTGTAAGCACACAGTCTATAATTTATTTATTATATTTAGTGTCTTTAGAAATTAATTTATTCAGATTGCATTATCTACCATTATGTACCTATCAGCTTTAACATTTAGCTCCCATGAATCAGTGTTTACTTCCTGCGCATTTGTTGACTCAATAACCAATGCCTCTGATAAAATGTTGTTTTAATTCTATGATACAATATTTCCTAGAAATTTCGCACGAAATGGATCTACTTTTATCTCTGATGTCACATGACATATGTAACATGTTAATTACCAACATGCAGCCTTACACTGAAGGGGAGGGCAGTCTTACACTGAAGGGGAGGGCAGTCCTCCTCTGGTCTGCTGTGACTACAGGTTGGTCTGCAGGGTTTCCTTCCAGCCCAACAGGAGCACACCTGATGCAATTAATAACGTCTTTGAAGACTGAGACTAACTGATTAAGAGCAAACATGTGGGTTCCTTCTTCATTTAGAATGAATCCCTGCAGCCCATTGCAGATACATTTGTGCTCTGCTATGGTATGACCTTTTTCATCTCAAACATTTTAGGTGAGGGGAAAATATTCATGGGTTCCCACTGCATTGTCCTCATTCTCAGCTAACTTTATGCCCAGGGCATAATATAAAAGAAGATCCCCTCTGCATGAAATATGCCAGAAAGTCACTTTTCTGTTTCCTTCTTTATTTTCCTTTTTGTCTTGGACACATTTTTTCTCCATATGACCGAGAAGGTCTGTTAGGCGACAGCAGCTGCAGTGCTGTCTGCCTGCTGATATCTGGGGCTGCAGAGTCCTCACAAATGTCCTCGACTGGCTCAGCCCCGGGGGCAGGACTGCTGGAGGCCAGGACAGACCGTCCTCTTCTCAGCTGTCGCACGCCCGGGTTCCCTAACACTCTCAGACCTGTCAAAACTTGGACTGTGTGAGCACTGTACCTGTCCTGGATGAAATGACCTTTTAAGGCCAATTACCCACTCTGGTCAAGAGTTACTGCGAGTACATTTAATTGACCTTTAATAGTTTCCTTGTTTTTTTAGGTTTAAGGTTTTTGCTTGAGCCCTTTAATCATGCATTTACATGATTCCCCTTCTATGAGTGGATTGTTGCTACTGTACATAGCACCGCTGTGTTGCAAATGCTATCAATTGTGTCTCTTCAAAAGTGCTTCAGTCGACATGTTTCTTGCTTGTTTCGTAGTTTAAATGGTTGCCATAATGCAGGAAATGTTTGTGCATCCTCAATAACAGCTTATTCAATAATCATTTCTGTAATCATTTCTGGAAGTAGTGCATCATGTGACCTGTATAAGTTGATAGACTTTGTCTTTCAGCTCCTAGTAGTGGAGTAGAGCACCAATCACAACTTACTGCTTGTTTCTAAATCATTTTTATTTTTACCAGTTCCAAGCAAAGTTACTGCAAAATTTTTATTGCGATATTTTTTGGGCAATAACTGTAACGGAATAGTGCCCCATACGTAGTATTTAAGCAGAGGTTTCACTGATTTGTCTAACAATCAGAATAAAAATAAGCAGAATTTAAATGGAAAACCTTCTATCACAAACCAGTCTGTGCATTATTTGGCAGACAGTAAATATGATTGTGTCAGTGAGTGAAAAGGACCAAAGACTTGTATTAAAATGACTGGGAGTGAGAATTTGTGGTTTAGCCAGTGTATAACTAAATGTATAAGCTGTTTTTGCTGTGAGTGTTTTTAAGGCATATTTTGATTTGACAGAACTGGATGTATTTTGGTCAGAAATCGACTTTTCTCTCCAAAAGGATGTGCTTTCCTCTTATTAATAACGCAAGTCAAAATTTCTAATCCAATGGGATAGTATTTATTACTATCTTACTAACAGGGGAGTCATTTTTGTGCAAATTCACCCTTGTAAATGCCATAAGCTTCCATGTCATTTATATGGGGTCATTTTTGTGTGTGTTTTCCATTTCAGTTTCTTCAAGAGAGATATGTAGTAATATTTTTAATTGCCTCTGCTGAGACCCTAACACAACATAGTGGTATGTGCTTTGAGTGGGGAGGGGGGGGGTGAGTTACTGGTGATCCCTTACACTTTCCTAAAACTGATGAAAGCAAACAAATTATTCAAATAATTTCTTATAGTCATTTAATGCCATTTAATTTTTACTTTACTGTATTTGTTATCTGTCACTCAGTGACACTCTACTGCTGTGTATTGGAATTTAATGCAGGACTGGATATTCTTATGATTATGATTATGGTTATATGATAATGGTACAACCCTGCTTGTCTGAATGTTTAAAGAGCTGTTGGTGTGTAAAGTCAGAAGCATTATTTATTTATTTTACCTTTCATATTTTCTGTGCCACAAATATCAAACTGTTGCAGTAGGCATATCCTGTATGTGCACATGCTGAATACCTGTTTGCCAGATGATAATTTATGTCATGTATTACAGAATAAAATGCAAAATACTTGGTGTCTGATTTTTTTGATTGTCTAATAACTAATTACATTTTTTACTATACTAGGATAAAATCAGCAGAGCTTTTAGTTTCAAATGGGACTGAAGTCCCTCATCCAGACTCACCCACATTCATAATCCTTCATTTGTGTCTAATGAGGGCATGTGAGGTCAAATATAGCCTTCTGCTATACTACCAGTGAAATGTCCAACGTGGCCGTATTTAAATCCAGAAATCACCCAAAACCTGTTTTTCCACATTGCACTCAGACAATCATGTTCCTGAATTGTAGTGAGCTTGTAGCTAACTGCCCCCCCCTTCACTCTTGGATTGCACCTCCTGCCTACTTATATGACCACGACTTTTATCACTGCATTTTGGGTCTTAACAAAGTCATCTTGTGACTCACCCTAGCACGTTTAAATTAAGCCTCTCAGTGGTAGCTCCAGCACCCATCCCCCATACTGTGCTATATTACATCAACAATGCACCACCCCTAGCCACTACCATACAAACGTATTCATAATCTTCTCTAGCCACTACGCACGCACGCACATTGAACCACACCCAATGGAAATACATATATGCACGATAAACAGATGCAGACCATATATACACATGCCCAAGGGGCTACTTCATGACAATTTCTAGACTTTCTACATTTAGTCATGCTATCACACTAAAAACCTTACCCTCCAGGTTAAGAAGACGGTCCTATACCCACAGATTACTTCTCTTTTTTCTCTCTCCAGCTCCTTTGCCTTATCCTTATCAGAACACGCACACACACATACACACACAACCAAAGTGCAATGCTAGTTCCTTTTTGCCAACTTTTTGTCAGATTTCTCCTTACTAAATGAGCTCTTAATAAGGGTTCCAGAAGGCTGCCCTAGCATTCTCCATATTTTCCCTCCTTTTCCTCGAGCCCTCGGCTCTTCTCAACACTGCCAGACAACCATTGATCTGCTTCTGAAGCATATTTATCCCCTCTTTCCTCCTCTGCTACTCACCTCCGGTGCATTCTAAGAGACCGTAACTCTTGAATGAGTCTATTTCTACCCTCTTGACCTCCCTATGCCTTCTCCCTTTTCCATTTTCTGTAACCTACCAAACCTTGACATCCCCTATTCACAAATTAATTTACCAATTCAAATTATTCTACACCGATCCCTTAAAACTGTTCACATCATCCTTGTCTATTGCATCTGGCCATCTTTAATCTTTATTCTCTGCCCAATCATTTTTTTATTTCATTCTCTCCTACTTTTCACCATCAGTTTGTCCTTCCTGTACATATGAGCTGGGGTCTTCTCAGAAGTAGCAGAACTATTGATATTATGTGAACTGTGGTGATGATCTTGCAACTGGACTTCAGCCATCTGATCTGAAAAACTTCTTAGCAAGTATTGTTTAATATTTATATACAGTATATAATTTTTTTTATTTTATTGACTCTACTCTGAACTTCATTCTTATTTTGTGTGCAAGTCCTGTTTTGTTTTATTGTATCCAAGCTTTTGACTGGTACTGTGAACAATGGCTGAAGGTTAAGTTTGTTGGACAAATATAATGCTATGAGAAGATGATTTAATTATACTTGGGCTTGCTTTTAGATTTTTAAAAGGAGAAAGATGGAGTATTACTGAATGAACTGATAAAGATTCAAATGAAATGACAAGCTTGTAGCTCATGGACGATTTAATATGGACCAAGTATGCATTAAGCAAATAATGCCCTTTTAAGGATCTGAGCCCAGGTGTGTGAAGTAATCGATTCTGAAGAAATATTACCCACATTGCCAAATCAATAAAAAGCCATTGAAAGCTATTTCCTCACTAAATATTATGTAATGTTGGCAGGTTTACCAAGTGGATGAACCGACATTGTGTAAAGCTCAGAAAACGGAGGTCACTTTGTACGTTGTCATAGCGATGGTCTCCTTGCTGTTCCTGAGTATTATATCCTTCTTCAAAACATGTTTGGAGCTCAAGGAGAACGGAACTAATGTAATCACGAAGGATTTCAATTGGACCAATAGCAATGCAGGCTTTCTATCCGACAAAATCTACCTGGCAATAGTTCCATTACAGACAGGTTTTTTCTTGTGGTATACATGAGGTATACTTTTTTAAAGTAATTATATCATTATTATAGGTAGAAACACCACAAATTAAAAAATAATTATGTTTATTATGTCACATCAATAAACAAACTAAACAATTTTATTTAACAGATACAAATGTGTTTCATATTTAAACAGGAGAACAAACTCAATTGGATGAAAAGCAAAGATCTGGTCTTTGGATGTGAAAGAGGGTAGTTCATGTCTGCCATCACTTCATTGATCCCTTGCTTTATGTTTGGGGTCATAACTTGTCCCTTCATATAACACTTTATTCTTTATCCCATCCTGAATCATCTTCTGCTGAACCCGTAGTTTTGCATTGTTGTAACGACAGTAGAACCTAGAGTATTTAAGAGCAAAACTGTTATTTTCAATAACAAATATTTCTCATCAATTGCTCCCAGTCAAGGTTATAAGTGTGTCACACTTGTTATTTTGTTAATATCTATCCAAGATAAATCCTGGATGTTTTTTTTTCTTCTCTCTGCTCTAAATCTAACACATAAATTTTTTTTCTGCGAATTAGGCCTATTTTTTGTGACACTACTCAAACTATCTATCTTAGCAAATGAATTCAGTGAAGAAATGAAACAGTAATTTTACTTAAAAAAATAACAGTGATAAAACAGTAATAAAATAGATAAAATATAATAATTATAATTATAATAATGAATGTATTCAAAATATATGAAGATTTTGTATAAAATGATTCCGCTATTCAGTAATGTGATCACATACCATGAACCCAGTGTTGTCAGAATGTAACCAGCCATGCCAACATCAAATGACCGCTTCACTCTGCCTGTCAATAAGAATTTAATAAGGCGTTTAGTCTAGGCTGAACACCATTACACAATTAGCGCGCCAACTGAAATAATATTTAAAGGATAATGTAATGGATCTTAGGTTCTGTTCGAAAGACCCTACTACATACTACTAGCGAACTGATTGGGCCCCTAACTAGGATGCAGTATGTAGTAGGTCATTTCAGCCACAGCTTAAGATTTGTGTTTAACGTTGCAGTAATAGTCTAGCTTATTTTATTGCGGGTTTCTTAATCAAACAGAAGGCTGTTGTTTTCTTAAACAAACCAGACTTACTAGTCGCCAAAAAATGTACAAGTCCTACAACGACAGATGCACCGGCACCATGGAGAATAGCATCTCGTGAACATGGAGTTTTCTCCACGTCAATGATCCCTAAAAGCTTGAAGCCCTGTGAAGCACCAGACCATCAAAACGGTCAGAAACACGTAACACAACGAAGAGATGACCTGTTTAACTAGCTACCTTCATGTAGCCAAGTAGCTACTACAATATTTGCTTCTATTTCTAGACAGTACGTAACACCAAAGAAAAAATCAAACCTGTTTTTTGTCCTCGGGCTCCTGCCCTGCCATGTTTTAAATATATACTGTATTTGTATCAACACACTATTTCTAATATTTACCACCCTTGTTACAATACGAGTGACTCTGACAGCTAGCTGTACCAACAGTACGGTCCTGAAATATTCCTGACTGCAACATGTAGCCAACTCGTTAGTTCCGTATATCCGTGTTTTTTTTTTACAGAAATAATAAAGAAATAGCTTCTAAATTTCCAATTACTTACTGTTTTCATGTCTTGAGTGCAGAAAGTATTGGAATTAATTATGTTAACAATGATGATTAATGATGTTAATACGGAATTTCAGCGATCTATCATATTTGACAAGCCTGTCTGAATGATAATCTTGATTAATTCCAGTGATTCCAGTCCATTCTATAAGAATACAAAGGGCCATTGCTGAACGTTTCCTAATTTTAATTTAAATGTCAAAGAAAGGTTGTTCATAAATTATCTTGGAAAAGGTTTTTCTAGATAAAGGGAGATCTGGTGTTCTTTAGTGTCTTGTTACAGTCAGTGTAGCCTTGAGAAATTAGGAAGTCATTATGACAGCGCACTTAAATGTAATCATACTTAAGCGCACTCAAAACGTTTGAGATTAACACAATTTATGTAAGGTCATTCATAGTACAATAGCTCCAAGGTTTTGGTGCTATATAAATGGGTCAAGACGCTCCCTGTTTGAACACTTACCACACCGCACAACAGCCGGCTGAGTGCTCACAGCAGAATCTGCAAAGTAAGCCAAAAGGGCATTTAATACAGCAGCATATAAATGCATTAAGATGACAACACTTATATTGTTTAATGAGCCCCACACATTTCAAACAGCCTTCAGCTTCCATGATACTCTGATGTGTTACTGTGTTATTGCACATTTGACTGCATTTATATCTGTCTTCTTGCAGGATGTCAGCAGTCACAGTTTGCTCTCTTCTGCTCCTGTGTTATGCTGCCGCCTTATTCTCCCCTGCCAACAGTTACCTTCTACCGCCCTGTGAGCCAGTCAACGAGACCGTGTCAGTGGAGAAAGAAGGCTGCCCGAAATGCCTGGTATTTCAAACCTCTATTTGCAGCGGGCACTGCCTAACCAAGGTGAATACAACTCTCTTTGGAAACTGTTCTTGAACACCTGTTTTATAATGAAACAATGACTATTCAAAAACTATTCTTGAACACTCATACTTTTGCTATCAAACCATTCCCATTCGAAATAATGTGAATAATAATTAGAGAGCTGTGTAGTTCCATTCACCACTCACTTTTATTAGAAACACCACTCATTTATTTATTAGCCCTGTCGTGCCATAGTTAGAGACTACAGTCCTGTGTTACCATGGCATAATTTGTGTTAGCCATTCCGCTTCTCCTTATCAGACCACAGGACCACTGTTGGCTTGTTGACTGGATATTTTTGGATTTCTCACCACACCAGTAACAATGTAAAATATGCAGCAAAACTGATGCATGTCAATTCATCTGCAGCTATGTATGCAACAACAATCCTACTGCAATATTACTGCTGTTTTTATAATGGTTCGCCACGCAAATAATATTCTCTACAGTGGACCTGTATGCAACAGTGATGAACTGAATGAAGAAAAAACTGTCAGCAAATGTATATACATGTTTACAAAGCACGTATCAGATTGGTGTACCTAACACAGTGGCCAGGTGGTACAAGGGAGGTGCTGTCAGTAAGGTGAGTGTTAACTGTATAGTTAAGGGTAGGGGGTATTTGGACAGGTGACATCAGACCATGTTAAAGCAGACAGAGATGGACACTAGCTTCTTTATCTCCACATTCTCTAGATCTCCTTGTTGTTACTTCACTGACACAACTAATGAATCCCAGAGAGTACATTGCCTGTGTTATAAATTGTTTCCAATGTAATGTGTCCCATATAGGAGCCGGTGTACAAGAGTCCATTCTCCACTATCTATCAGCATGTGTGCACTTACAGAGACGTCCGCTATGAAACCATCCGCCTGCCTGACTGCCCTCCTGGTGTGGACCCCCATGTCACATATCCTGTAGCTCTCAGCTGTGACTGCACTCTCTGCACCATGGACACCTCTGACTGCACCATTGAGAGTGTGAAGCCAGATTACTGCATGACACAGAGAGAGATCATTTTTGATTACTGACCATCGACCAGTAAATGTGTAGTTTTGATGTATTTGAATACAAATGGATGCATTCAATGTAATTTCTGTAAGATGATTTTATTCCATTGTCGACTGCACTCTAAACTTACTACTGTAGTAGGTAAATCCAGTATTGTTATGCTTTAAATGAAATCAACCAATATCTTATAAAACCAAATGCATTTTCTTGGACAAATTTTCTTGGATTAAGCAAAGGTTAAACATCTTCATAGAGGGAGAAATGTAGTGACACAAAGGATGCTACACTACCACCAGAAACTCACAGTCTTTAAGATTCATAGTCAAAGTCATATAATTGTCATAGTCTTATCATATTCTGCTACAAAACATGAGATATAATATCCAGTGACCTTTCAAACATCCCTGTTTGTCATCGCCCATTAATATGAGTGTGTTCAGGGGGTGTGTGTGGACAGGGGTGTGTTCAGGGGGTGTGTGTGGACAGGGGTGTGTTCAGGGGTGTGTGGACAGGTGTGTTCTCGGGTGTGTGTGAACAGGGGTGTGTTCAGGGGGTGTGTGTGGACAGGGGTGTGTTCAGGGGTGTGTGGACAGGGGTGTGTTCAGGGGTGTGTGGACAGGTGTGTTCTCGGGTGTGTGTGAACAGGGGTGTGTTCAGGGGGTGTGTGTGGACAGGGGTGTGTTCAGGGGTGTGTGGACAGGTGTGTTCTCGGGTGTGTGTGAACAGGGGTGTGTTCAGGGGTGTGTGGACAGGGGTGTGTTCAGGGGTGTGTGGACAGGTGTGTTCTCGGGTGTGTGTGAACAGGGGTGTGTTCAGGGGTGTGTGGACAGGGGTGTGTTCAGGGGTGTGTGGACAGGGGTGTGTTCAGGGGTGTGTGGACAGGTGTGTTCTCGGGTGTGTGTGAACAGGGGTGTGTTCAGGGGTGTGTGGACAGGGGTGTGTTCAGGGGGTGTGTGTGGACAGGGGTGTGTTCAGGGGTGTGTGGACAGGGGTGTGTTCAGGGGGTGTGTGTGGACAGGGGTGTGTTCAGGGGTGTGTGGACAGGTGTGTTCTCGGGTGTGTGTGAACAGGGGTGTGTTCAGGGGGTGTGTGTGGACAGGGGTGTGTTCAGGGGTGTGTGGACAGGGGTGTGTCCTTTCTTGACCCAAAGTCTCTAAAAAACTTTCAAAACTGCCTCACTTCAGAAATAAAGTTTCATTATATAATTTTAAACAAGACATAGCTGATCATAGTCTTCTGATTGTGCCAGCATATTACTAAAGGGGGAAAAAGCACAGCATGATTATGATTAATCTACACTCCCAGCCAGATATATGTATTTTATTTGCTATGCCTAGACCGACATTAAGTTGAGCTTTTCTAGGACTGTGGTGTTGAACCTGAAGCTGCAAAATTAAAGCTTAAGAGACAATATATTGGCTTGTGCTTCTCGCTTTCATTAGAGTGGGACCGTTTGCACCTCTATGAAATTTAAAGTGATCTCTCACACAAAACAGTGTCACACTTGTGGACTCGTGCAAGCAATGTTTTTTCCATTTTTTTCTTATTGCTTGGCCACGTTTCCTACTGTGACAAGCCAGAAAAATATGAAAATAAAGCAGTTACGCCAGTCTCACAGAATGAGTTTTAATAACTAACACTAAACACGTGACAATCAAAACAGGAAACAATAACTAGCAGACAACTGGTACATATACAAGACATAAACAAAACATATACAACACATAGACATATACAAGACATATACAAGACATAGACATATACAAGACATATACAACACATAGACATATACAAGACATAGACAAGACATATACAACACAGACATATACAAGACATATACAACACATAGACAAGACATATACAACACATAGACATATACAAGACATATACAACACATAGACAAGACATATACAACACATAGACAAGACATATACAAGACGGGGCCTCCGTATCGTGACACCCACCATGCACATCTCTGTGATAGTAATCCCATTACAATCCCATTACAGTTACATGTTAATTTCGAACCTGTTCTTTATTACCAAAATAATAGAAAAAAGAGTTCACAATTACTGTATATAGACAACTAAGTCCAATATTATTTTCAGTCTGTAAATAGATGACAGCAGTTAGATGGCATAAACGACTATAACAAAGGTAATATTCTCTGAAGCAGATACATGTGCAGAGCATTTTAATAAATACACAAGGGACCAGAAGCAAGAGAGGAGAATGTGGCGATAGGGCCAAAGTTTCCAGGCAGAGACCACAACAGTTCAAAAAGGTGATCACAATAAACAGGCAGAAGTTGGTACACTGACAGATCAGATAAATCAAGAGAAAGGCTTAGTACACAGACAATGATGCTGCCATTACAGTGACGCACTGACTGATTTCTGGAGATTTCCGAAGCTTATGTACTCTATGTAATTATTTAAAGTCAAAGTCAAATTAATGTATATAGTGCTTTTTACAACACATGTCACAAAGAAGTATTACAATTGAATAGGTCCAGATCCCTAATGAGAAAAAAAAAACCAGAGACGACAGTGACAAGGAAAAACTCCCGAAGAATACAGGGATTAGGAAGAAACCTCGGGAGGACCAAGACTCAAAAGTGAACTCGTCCTCCATTGGGCGGCCCGCTAGCAGAAGTCCGTATTTATAGTTCAAATCTAGTTCTATAGTTATAGTTGTAATTCCAGGACGAGTAGCCACAGTCCATTCAGTGCAGATGGTGAACCTCAGGTAGGAGATGACATCAGCGTGTCCTCTTGTGGCAATGGCACATCCAACCACAGCATCAGCACAATCGCTGGCAATACAGACAATCTCCTAGGTGTTTGTATGAAATTTTCTTTGGTAGAAACATGCAACCAAGATATAAAATACAGGTTGAGTATGTGAACATTAGTTTAGACAACCATCGATTTACAGTTTTTCCCAGTCAGTTTGGTTCATTTCTCACATCATGCTTTACATTGGCATCACAACTAGTGCATTTCTCAAAACAGTTAGTGCAAACAGCAGAACTCAATGAAATACCTGCAAAATCACATACTTCACTCAAAATTCTTTGTATTTGCCCCAAAAGCAAATATTTAGGTCAATCAATTTGTCAGTGCCATCAGAATATCTAGTCGGTGTGCCATTGCCTATGAACAAGGCAGTCAAAATACTTAGTCATGTTGTCAGTGCAACTATAAGTCACAGTCAGTGTAGACTGTATATTCTGATGGAAACTAGCTAAGCTTTTGATTTCAAGAACACTGCACATTTGTGGTATATCAAAAACATGTTACACACATACAAACTTACATGGAACACAAGTTACACATGACTGTATGTCAGAGACTGATAGCAAGAAATTGGACTGGAATCAAATTTGTACAGCAATATTGTTTGACTGTATGGAAATACTGCAAAATTAGAAACTTACTCTACACATTCAAAACAACCTAAGCACATACAGTCTCTTCTTGTTACTGTATGTGAAAATGGAACCTCTGCTCCCCCTATGAGCTAGTCTTGATACCCTAAATGGTATAAGAATGCAAATATATATATATATGTCATGAATAACGTCAGAATGTATGTCAATGTGCAGCATTACAGCAGAGAGCACATTTCTGAATTACAGTATACACATGTTTTCTCTATGAAATGTTTAAACGATTGAAGACACAGTTGTTCTTCAGCTGCACCCAGCGACCAGCTTCAGCCATTGTGAGACCATGACTTACATGTAAAACATGGTCCACAATTGTTGCCCTTACTGTATTTCATTGTTGTGTCCCCTCAGCCTTACAGCACACAGTCTTACCCCTCTACACGACAGGTCTTACTTCTCTTATTGACTGCTCACCCTATACATGACCTTGTCTTTCCATTATGAGACTTTGTGATACTGCAGTGTTTAGTGTCTATAAATGTTTGCCAATTACAGTAAAGGTTCATGAGATGCACCTCTGACCTATGGTTGAGACCATCGGTTGATCTAAGCCTTCACCAATTCCCTTTCTTACCGTTGTGACGGGCAGGGTGAGCGAAAATAAATGGAAGCGATCACGCCAAGTCTCAGGGAAATAGGATGGATTAATATGTAAAGTGTGCAAACCAAAACCCGTGAACTGATCCGAATTAAGGATATAATAACCAGCAGTCAACTGGTACAAAGACAAGACATATATAGACGAACAAACGACCCTCAGGTGAGACGGATCGCGGGCTCCGCCCACCTGAGGGACGAACACAACGCCACACCCACATGACAAGCTGCTGCTGTAGACGGGGGCGACCAGTAGGGGGCCGCCGTACCGTGACAGATCCCCCCTCCAAGCCGCACTCCCCTCCACTGGCTGTGCGGCCTACAGCAGCAGCACACAAAACAAAGGGGCAGGCAGGCAGGGACAAGGGACACACCCCCTGTAGTCCCGGAGCTGAAACACAAAACACAAACAGGTTAGCTCGCCTACCTGGGCGGGACCCTGGACCGACTGGGCCGTCAACAAGACAAAACCACGCCCCGGTCGGTCACAGGGCCCTCACGCCCTAACCGGCCTTAAGCCGCATAGCCCCACAGGTGCGAGGACGGCGGGCCACGGCTCCGTGTCCGTCCGGGGTGTATGTGTGCAGGTTACCTCCCTGGGGCGTGGCTAAGTCACCTCCTGGACCTACCTCCTCCCGGAGCTGGCCCCTGCCTTCTGCTAGGGGCCACCCCAGCCTCCTGGGGAGTCAGCCCCAGCCGGAGCCTGACTTTACGAGGTGAACTCCTCCACCAAACCCAGGAGCACCAGAGACCGAGGCCCAGAGCACCCTTATCGCGGGCTGGGGAACAGCCCCCAAGGGCCTCCTGGTCACCCCGAGCAGGAGGGAGGATCTCCAACTTCAGCAGGAGCTCTTCGGACCAGAGCCCTATCGTCCCCAAACATCCGGGGGCCCCAGCCCTCTAGGGAGGGGCTCTTTCCGACCGGGCTCCAGTCACCCCACGACATAAGGGGGCTCCTGCCAGCTGGAGACCCCCACAAGGTCCAGGACTGCCACGATCCACCGCCAGGGAGAAGCACCTGCACATAAAACACAAAATGCACACACACACCCACACAAAACACATACGCGCACTTACCCTGACCATCTCGGCACCCCGCATCCGGGGGGAGGGGTCTCCATCTCAGCAGGAGGGGACACCAAACAACTCACCTGATTCATCAGGAGAGGGGCCCCTACCGGCTCCGGAGAACACCCCCGACTCCCTGGTCAGGGCCTCCCTTAGGAGCTACGCCCTCCGTGCCATGTTCCGTGGCACGGGACCACCACTGGTCCACCCCCAACACACATTCAAGGGGAGGAGCATGTGTGGAATTACACACAACATAATCACGGGCACGCAAGAACACACACGCAAAGACTAGACAAACAAAAAACAGTGTACAAACAACGAACGAACGGAACTCTTACATGCGCGCTCGGTATGTTGTGACGTGCCGCTCAGATTCGCAGTCGCTCCCCCACACAAAACACAAGACAACAGGGGAGCGAGGCGACAGTGACGAGCGGCACCCGCGTCACACACGAAACTAAACACAAAACGCCACGAGCACGCACACAGGTCCACACGCCCGTTCACATGTACACTTCACCCACACAACATGAAGAGTTTTACAGGGAAGACGCCCTGGTCCTCGCCGTGCAACACACAAAACAAACGCACGGCGAAACTCTTCAGACAGACAAACGACGGACATGAAGAGCTGTCTCAGGGCAGACTGCCCTGGTCCTCGCCGTGCTACGCACACACAAAACACAACACAAAAGCACGGCGGAGCTCTTCAAACAAAACACCACGCAGACAAACACTTACCACGAGACATGACCACGAACGAAGGAGAAAGCAAAGGAGACTGGCGGCTTCCGAAGGTGGCTGGTTATTCTGTGACGGGCAGGGTGAGCGAAAATAAATGGAAGCGATCACGCCAAGTCTCAGGGAAATAGGATGGTTTAATATGTAAAGTGCGCAAACCAAAACCCGTGAACTGATCCGAATTAAGGATATAATAACCAGCAGTCAACTGGTACAAAGACAAGACATATATAGACGAACAAACGACCCTCAGGTGAGACGGATCGCGGGCTCCGCCCACCTGAGGGACGAACACAACGCCACACCCACATGACAAGCTGCTGCTGTAGACGGGGGCGACCAGTAGGGGGCCGCCGTACCGTGACAACCGTAACTGAATGTTCACTTGCAAACAATTTAATCAAATTAGGATAAATTACCATCCTAATAATGGTAACAAATAAATGTAACAAAAAAAATAACTAAATAAATAAATGTAAAATGATGCCTTAGAGATTATGACAACATATTCAGCACTTTTGCATATAATGACCTAGGCGATGACCTAAAGACTAAATGTTTGGGAGGGTAAGACAATTCAACAGATAATCCGTACAACCTGTTTTGATAAACATGTCATAAGCAACTGATAATGTAAACAACAACAGACAACGGTTCATGTCCATTTGCAATATTTACAAAAGCATTTGCAAAACGTTTTGCATCTGCGTCTCGTTTCACCGTCATGTTGTCTGTGTATTTACACCCGTCCGTTCTACACTCCTTTGTCGGTCATTGCTTGTACGTGAGTTCTCCTTTGTTTATCTGTCAGCCTGCTATTATGAGTTATCCTTATGTATGTTCTTGTCCTTAGTTCCTAGCCTTCGTTGTTAAATCATGTTTTTCTCCGTTTAGCACTGGTTTTGTTTGTGTATGTTGTTTTCCCCTGTCGTTCATGGTCATTGGTTATTTCTTTCCTGGTTGTCCGTTATGTCATGTCATTCAAACCATAGTCATTCATGGTTTGGTGTTTATGCCTGCTAACCCCTTTAGTCGTTGCTCCCTTTATGTTATGTATGGAGCTTTTTTAGTGTCACCAGAACCTGAACCTGAAATCATTATTACTTGAAAAAACAGTCTGTAAAATTCATTCAGGTATGCAAAAATTCAAGTAAAAATTCAGGTTCAGGTAAGAATTAGGGTCGGGAATGCATCCGGGATACTTAGGATGAGCAAACAAACTCAGAGCTAAGTATTTCTGCTAAAATTTCCTATAAGGGTGCGGTCTATGTTTGGTGTGTAAGCAGCATGTAAGCAGCACGAAAGTGACCACTGTGCCACCCAGAAATGGCACGTTGTGGCAGCTGCTACTACATAATCATGGCACTTAATGTGGCCAGTGCTGCGTGACTGGCCTCCGTTGTCCAGAAACGTCGCCTGCCTCTGCTGACAGACATCTAAAGACTCTTGGGTGACCCTGCGTATCGGCCACTCGCTTAAATCATCCCGATGAGCTCCGAATAACCATTTGTTGCATTTGTTGAAATAAAGATGGTTCATAACTTGTGTTTGAAAATATGTTGAGTGAAAGATACTAACGGACATCCAGCTAGACCGCTCTGAATTACTAGTTCAGAATACTGTTTAGCGATAACGTCGAGTTAAGATTATAGGAAGGTACAAATCTACAGTGGTAGACTGTTAATGACAGCACTGTAAATTTAAAGGATTTATTATTATAGATGTATGGTTATCAGTGAATTTTCCTCTATCAGCGTACGCCATCAGCGTAATTTAAACCTCTGCGAGTGAGTGGCATCGCATTTATAGTATTTGTGCAAATGTAGATAGTTTAGCTTTGTATTGGTTTTGATTTTTAGCCTAGCTATTTTGCTTAACTTGTAACCAGTAGTGAGGAAAATAAAAAAGAAAGATCTTTAGACAAGATCTTTTGACGATCAACATTGAAATAAAAGCTGCAGCATCAGCTCTTAACCACCGAGCGGCTCCTGCCACTGCGAGTGACTACAAGCCGTCGGAAGTCATTGGCTTTGTACCGCCTTTCATTTATCACACTTAAATGACACCTGCCAAATCACACTGTCTCATAACGTCAGTTTTTAGAGCTTTCCAGAGATATAGATAATATAGATAATCACCTATCAATCGCCCCCGCCAGTTTTGTCTCTTTCCCTTGAGTGTTTTGTAGACATGCATCTTTGTATGTGTGTGTATAGCCCATACCGTCATTACCACATTGATGTATGTGTGTGTATAGACTATACCCTCAGGGATCATTGATGTATGCACGTGTGTGTATAGACTATACCCTCGGGATCATTGATGAAATTAATGATGGAAGTTACGTAAGGTTCATTAAGAATCATTGTTTAAGTGATAAGGTTTGAGTTTATTGTTAATAGTTGTGATGTCTGTTTTATGGTCAGTGTTGTATAAAGTATTAGAGACCCATACTTGAGTAAAAGTACAAGTACTCTATAAAAAAATTGACTTGAGTAGCAGTTGAAGTGTTCTTTAAAAACTTTACTTAAGTAGAAGTACAGAAGTATTCAGCATTTTTTGTACTTAAGTATTGCAAGTAGTTTATTCAAAAATTTATTACTCAAGTACTGAAAGTAAAAAGTACAAGTATTGTGTTTTGAATTAATTAAAGAAAGCCGTCAAAGTTTGATTATCAATTGTTTTTATATATCACTTACAAATCAAAGATGTCAAAAACCACAAATACAAGTGTTCTGTATGTACAAACAAGTAGCAACTTAACTGGGCTTAACACTTCATACACAAAAACCAGATAACACATGTCCCGATACGTCGTAGGTTTGACGCAGAAGTACAAATTCGCCTTAATTTAGCTGAGAAAACGAGGTGTATTTTGGATGTAAAATCCGTCCGTCTGATTCTGATTCTAAGGGTGAGCCTACTGCCCTGCGTTTACCCTAAATGCCCTTACCCTATAAAAACACTACACTATAAAAATGGACACATGATTAGTCAGCATGAAAAGAGACATGGCTTACTGTTGCTAAAAACACAACTCAGTGTCACATCGCCTTTATGATTGCCAGCTAATGTTAAGTGAATACTGCAGCGCGTCATGAACATAATTAGGTTAGTTAGCTAATATATCTAACCTAACTAGCGCTTACTGACAGCTAAAGCTGGTGGGTCTTCTGTGCGTAACATTTGTAACTTACATTGATGTTTCTTCAAGTTCGAAGGTGAATGTTTGAAGGCCAATATTTCACCCTCTTTAGGGAGGCAGAGATGGCACTTCATCCTATAGGAATTTACTTTCACTCCAAACACAAACACTGTCTCTAGGGCCAGGGTGGTCTCCTTCCTCATCGTCACCACCACAATCACTCGATGTTGATGGTGTGGAAGGTGCCAATATGTACATTAAAACACCAACAAGCTTATTAGGCAGCACTTCTGCTGTTACCAAACACGGTACCATCTCTTTTAATGAGATAAAAAGCGAATTATTTGGAATAATTTCAAGTATACCTGTATTTGTATAAATATGTAAATTAAGCTGAAGGTGCTGAAAAATACTGAAAATGAACCTTCAAAGTTCATGAATAGACGGTTTCATGAGCAACGTCACCAAAAAGATGCGCGCGCTTTTTGGCAACGGAAGTGGAGATTTGTCCCATGGGACCACAGTGCAGATCCAAATTCTTTACCATATAAACAAGATAATAAACGTTACTATTTTCAAGCACTGTATGTATGTGTAGCAAGACATTATTGCACTATTATCCTCACACAATGATGATGCATATACGCAGGTATTTAGATTTAATTCGATCTTTCAAAATAAAAGTCTCTCAATAATAGCCGAATCTACTGTAAGTCTCTACGTCAGTCAGCTTAATAATCAAGATCGTATCATTTATATGAGCAAACTCACCCTGCCGACAGGAGAAATTCTTCCAGATCCTTACAAAATATTAGAATGGGAGAATGATTTGTCAGAATGGCCTCCAGTTCAGTGGCCAGATATCTTTACTTATTTGATTGAGAAACCTAAGTTTCTTTTACACTAAAGAGAAACTGCGCGCCTACAAGTCACTGGATGAAATTAGGTGATTATTTTGGTGAACATGCTACAATGATTAAAAAAAAGTACAGAGACATATATTGTAGAAAAATATTTTATTTGTTACTGTACTCAGTTTAATAAACGTGGCAAATGAAATTATAAATCTCATATGTGTATATACAATAGACAATGCATATACAATGTATGAAATACATACGTGAAATCCGAAAGTGCTTGCACTAGCTAGTTAGCAATAATGAAATGGGCGCTACAGACGCGGGCATTCTTTTATTTGTTTGATCACATTAGTCCCGTACTATCGTCATTACACTGGCTGCCAATTAGATTCCGTATTGACTATAAAATACTTTTATTAACATATAAAACGCTGCATGGCTTAGCTCCAGACTATCTTAGTGAACTTATTGAACAATATAACCCAGCGCGTTCACTTCGCTCACAGGACGCAGGGTTATTAACTGTTCCTAGGATCAAAAAGATCACAGCAGGTGGAAGAGCCTTTTCTTTTAAAGCTCCACAATTGTGGAATAATCTTCCTGCCTCTATTCGGGACTCAGACACAGTCTCAATGTTTAAAACTCGATTAAAGACTCATCTGTTTAGTTTGGCCTTTGATTAATTTGTTACATATTTACTACATCTCGTATCTTTTCTCCAAGGTTCACCTGGAGAGTAACACTGCAGTCGGAGCCTACAATACCAGCATCGCTGCTCCGACATGGAATGAAAGCCTGGCGTTCATCAACAGACATTTACAATGACAATATCAAAACCCAGAACTTTCATTTTTACCTTTACTTAGTCTGATTGTGTGATTTGTGTGTGGCTTGTGTATTTGTCTGTATTTTGTGTAATTTGTGTGTTAACGGGCCGCCCAATGGAGGATGGGTTCCCTTTTGAGTCTTGGTTCTCCCGAGGTTTCTTCCTATTCCCCACCATCATAGGGAGTTTTTCCTCGCCACTGTCGCCTTTGGCTTGCTCATTAGGGTTCTGGACCCATAGTATTGTTAACCTTTTAAATCCTGTAAAGCGCTTTGTGACAACATGTGTTGTGAAAAGCGCTATACAAATAAACTTTGATTTGATTTGATTTGATTTGATTTATGATGTCCTCTGTCCAGTCCACCCAGCCTGCAGCCATAGCCGTCTCCTATTGCTCTGAAATGGACGCGATCCAGATGGTATTCGATAAAACTATAAACCTTTACCCGACGAATAACGGTTCGAACAGCCGTATACACAACAACCAGACATCTCTATTTTGAACAACACTACATATTTTAAAAAACAGTGCTGATGCTAACGCAAGTCAATGATAAAATGCTACACTTCCGTTGCCAATATGTGCGCGCATCTTCGTGACGTCATCTTTGTATACAAACTTTGAAAGGGTCTATAGGCCCTTTTCACAACAAAACGGAAATACGTCACCGCCGGGTAAAACAAGTTCCGGTACTCGCAGAAGATAGTTGTTGTCAATTCACCTCAGCATGGAGCGTGTGTTTACTTCATCCCTGTCTTCGCTGCCGAGACTGAATTTTAAATACGTTTCCAGTATCGTTGGAGAACATTCAACAACAAACGGTTCCAAGTTAAATAGAGGCTACAAATTGTTTGTAGAATATTTTATTCACTTATACCAGGGTAAGCTAACACCAGCTAGCACTAGCTAGGTAACTAACTATTATTTAAGGTATAGCTGGTTCCATTAGTCCATTAGAAAAAATGCGGAAGTGTGAAAAGGGCCTATTCCACCTTGTAACTTCGCACGCACAAAAATCGAGAGGTGCACGACCTCGCGACGCCACCGCGCGCGTGTCCAACGCGCATGGGCAGAGCCACCGCGATTGCACCATTTTTGCCGCGCGGACCCTTATATGGTGTGATTTTTGTTTCAATAGTTCCACAAAAGCAAAAGTAAATCCAAGAGCAGAAAGTATATGTTATGAATGCAAAACAGAAAAAAATATATCAAAAGTATATATTTTTTATATAATTGGTTATTTGAAACTTATTTTCGTTTGCATTTTGACAAGTTTTTGGTTCCATTGTTTTTGTTTTTTTGGATTTTCCCAGTAAGGTCTTTTGCTTCTGGAATCTCTCTTTGCTTCTGCTTCGTTTTTTGCTTCTGACTTTTGGAACACATTTCACGTGTGGGAGGGTCTTAGATGAAGGCGTTCCTCTGCAATCTCCATTGGTCACTGATTCCGGACTGACACAGAGCTCTGAGACCGCCTCTGGGACCAAGCCACGCCCATCCCACCAGCTTCCCAGCGTTTTCAAACATGGCAGAACGCGGTGGTTCTGTTTCACAGTAGCATGTAAACTAAGTTTTACCATAAAAGTTTATACAAAGGTTATAATTAATTGCTAAATTGTCTGTAGATATTGCAAATGTACATTGTATAATAACTACATTAAGCATGCTCACCAGCACGAGCTTTTTAAAATTTTAGTGAACTGGATGGAGAGAACATTGATGTGTGGAAGAAATATGAGTATTTGCAATATCTGGTATGGCGACGGACGGGGGGTGGGGGGCAGCTGGTGTACGAGAGGTGATGCCAAATATTGTAAAATCCATAGCCTAATAGTCAAAAATACCAAAATTAAAGCCAAATACCAAAATTAAAGCAATACTGAAAAGTGGCCACCCTATATACAACCAGCTTTGTTCACTCACAGTTTTTCAGTGTTCTGCAGGTACCACACACAAACACACATCACATGCATCTTGTGCTGTCCATATTTTATTAAGAAGTGAACAATATTCATTGAACCATTGAACATAGAGATACTAAACATAATACATGTCAGACATGACATTCAGACACTGTCCGACTCAGAGATAAAAACAAAAAGATTTTAACTTGGAGGGGTGGGAGTAAGAAGAGTAGTCCATTAAAACGCAGAGTGCGGATTAGTTTCCTTCTCACTTTAGACCCGCGGGGACGCTAGCGAATGATCCAGGAGGAGCGAGTAACTAGTCGCTACTATTGTGAATGTAGCAAAACGGTGACAGAAGCTACAGCAGCGATTAAATTAAAAATAATTTAAAGGCTAGCTTTAAACACGCTCTTCCCTGTTGACTTCTCTCACGGTAATGTCGCGCTGAAAAATATTGACCTGTCTTGTCAATATATGGAGCCAGATCCGTAAACGCGAGCCGCTTTCGCCATTCCAGATGGCTCAGTCAAAACCATTACATCTTAATGAACCAATAAATAACATCAGGGGCAAAAATGAGTGTAAAAAATACCAGGGTTCATCATTTAGAACTACAAAAAAATCTTGTTTCTTATTTTACTATCTACCTATTTTTCATAAGAGTTTGTTTTACCGCAAAATATGAAAACTTCAAAACGGCGAATTTCGCCGCAAGGTGACAGATTTTCATGCCTGCATCCAGTTCACTAAAATTTTAAAAAGCTCGCGCTGGTGAAGTGTGCTAAATATTAACTGCCATGCTTAATGTAGTTATTATACAGTGTACATTTGCAATATCTACAGACCATTTAGCAATTAATTCTAACCTTTGTATAAACTTTTATGGTAAAACTTAGTTTACATGCTACTGTGAAACAGAACCACCGCGTTCCGCCATGTTTGAAAACGCTGGGAAGCTGGTGGGGTGGGCGTGGCTTGGTCCCAGAGGCGGTCTCAGAGCTCTGTGTCAGTCCGCAATCAGTGACCAATGGAGATTGCAGAGGAACGCCTTCATCTAAGACCCTCCCACACGTGAAATGTGTTCCAAAAGTCAGAAGCAAAAAACGAAGCAGAAGCAAAGAGAGATTCAAGAAGCAAAAGACCTTACTGGGAAAATCCAAAAAAACAAAAACAATGGAACCAAAAACTTGTCAAAATGCAAACGAAAATAAGTTTCAAATAACCAATTATATAAAAAATATATACTTTTGATATATTTTTTTCTGTTTTGCATTCATAACATATACTTTCTGCTCTTGGATTTACTTTTGCTTTTGTGGAACTATTGAAACAAAAATCACTCCATACCCTAACGGCAGTCACGACGTGTCAAGTGAACCTAGATTACGAAGCTCAAGTGTTGAGTGAAGGCAGCAGCAAAGTAAACGAGACGCGATCGGAGCATGCGCAGTTTTCTCATGAGACAGCCTGATCGCTTGACCCGATGACAGCGCCAACTAACATGTTTATAATTGTAACGAGTAACTATACAGCACGTAAAACATGTATCGGAGTAAAAGTATTAAACTGATGGAAAATATGTAGTGAAGTAAAAGTGGAAGTAGGAGAAAAAAATAATACTCCAGTAAAGTACAGATACAGCATTTTAGTACTTAAGTACAGTAGTGAAGTAGTTCTACTTCGTTACTATACAACTCTGTTTATGGTATTATACAGTTTAAAGAGTATGTGTTTTGTATGAGAGTATGTGTGTGCATGAGTTTGGGTGTTTTTGTGTTTATCTGTACGCATTCTCTGGTATGTTCGGTTTAGTCATCCGTGTTGTGTCGCTGTAGTGGTTTCTGGTTTCGTCTAGTTTAGTATAGTCATGCCTTATCATGATCGTGCTGTCCATGTGTTTTCTATTATATTAACTTAGTTAATGTTAAATGTGAAACCCCTTATATAAAATGCTCTTCTCAGCAAGTGTATCCTCCCATTGATAACACTACACCCCCATGTCACAACATGAACAATAAAGATTTATTACATATTGTTAATCAGTGAACGTTCATCCGAGCGAGTGGCATCACATTTGTAGGATTTGTGGAAATGAAGATGGATTCTATTTTTTGTTTGTTAATTTATGTTGGGTGAACGATTCGGAGCTAGCCGACAGCTCCAAACTACAAGTTCCGGTGTTCTGCCGAAAATGCCTACCTAGGCTTACAGCGCATACGCAAGTCACTATTACGTCATGATTTTGGTGGCTTAATGCTGGTTTATAATGACACACAGGATAAAACATGTTCATACAAAGATGTAAACAATCCAATTTGCTTGTATTAATATTTATAACAATACATGAATACGCAAAATAAAACTTAATTTAAAGATTATCCTACCTTTTAAACGCTGATTTGCACTACATTATGACATTTCCATTAGGTAAACAAACTTTACAGAGATACGTCTACAAATACGCAATACACTCAGACATGGTAGGAAAATTCGACAGAACACCGGATGCTGTTTAACGATAATGTCGAATTTAGATTAGTGGTAGACGATGAGTTGCAGGAGCCGTTCGGTGGTTGATGGCTGATACTGCTGCTAAAAATCTAGACTAACAATCGAAACCAATACAAAGCTAAACTATCTACATTTGCACAAATACTACTAATGCTATGCCACTCGCTCGCAAAGGTTTAAATTACGCTGATGGTGTGGAGGAACATTCACTGATAACCATACATCTATAATTATGAATCCTTTAAATTTACAGTGCTGTCATTAACGGTCTACCACTGTAGATTCACGTACCCTCCTATAATCTTAATTCGACGTTATCGCAAAACTGTATTCTAGTAATTCTAGTAATACTAGTAATTTAGAGCTGTCTAGCTGGATGTCGG
Organism: Brachyhypopomus gauderio; assembly: GCF_052324685.1. Lineage (NCBI taxonomy): Eukaryota > Metazoa > Chordata > Actinopteri > Gymnotiformes > Hypopomidae > Brachyhypopomus > Brachyhypopomus gauderio. Next base: position 21,623,063 of record NC_135225.1, read on the forward strand.
CTAGTATCTCACTCAACATATTTTTCAAACACAAGTTATGAACCATCTTCATTTCAACAAATGCAACAAATGGCGATTCAGAGCTCGTTGGGATGATTTAAGCGAGTGGCCGATATGCAGAGTCACCCAAGAGTCTTTAGATGTCTGTCAGCAGAGGCAGGTGGCGTTTCTGGTCAACGGAGGCCACAGTCAAGCAGCACTGGCCACACTAAGTGCCACGATTATGTGGCAGCTGCCACAAGATGCAATTTCTGGGTGGCACAGTGGTCAATGTCGTGCTGCTTACATGCTACTTACACGCCAAACATGTACCGCACCCTAACAGCTATCATGTCTATTATCAAACCTGTCCAGGGGATGACTTCTAAATACTTACCAGACTCATCCCTCATTTTGGACGTTTTTAAACCTATTTTACTTCAAGACTTACTAGATGTGATCAGGTCACTGAAGCCTTCCACCAGCTCTCTTGACATAATACCATCTCATTTTGTTGTTGAGCTATTTCACAGTATAGGTCCATCTATTTTAGCTATAGTGAACTCCTCATTATCAAGTGGTTGTGTTCCATCATATTTTAAGCATGCTGTTACACCTCTCCTGAAAAAGCCTAACCTCGACCCATCGGTTTAGTAATTTTAGACCGATTTCAAATTTACCTTTTATAACCAAAATCCTGGAGAAGGTAGTAGCGAACCAGTTGACTGCAACCCTGGACAAATATGAGGTGTATGACAACGTCCAGTCAGGTTTTTGAAAGCAGCACTCTACAGAGTCTGCTCTTGTTAAAGTTCAGAATGATTTACTGATGGCTGATGCTGGAAAATGTTCTGTACTTGCTTGACCTGAGTTCTGCTTTCAACACGGTCAATCATGCCATACTGATTGACAGGCCAAGGGACTGGGTTGGAATCGCTGGACCAGCCCTCAAATGGTTCATTTCTTATCTTGAGGGGAGTTTTTCAGTGTCCTCTAATGACAATAGGTCACACGGGACCCCTCTGTACTGTGGGGTTCCACAGGGATCAGTGTTGGGGCCATTGTTTTTTTCACTTTATTTATTGCCTCTGGGTCAGCTAATTGGGAGTTACAATATCTTGTACCACATTTTTGCTGATGACATCCAGTTATATGTGTCCTTTACCCCGGGTGAGATAAATTGCCTTGATAGGCTCATAAATTGTCAACGCAATCAGAGACTGGGCTTCCAGCAACTCACTCCAGCTAAATGCTAATAAAACCAAGGCAATGTTTTTTGCACCTGACAGAGTCACTCCTCCTATTGTCAAGGGCCTAGTCCCACTCTCCTTTGCAGTCCGCCCCACTGTACGAAATCTGGGTGTTTTATTTGATAAAACCTTAATGTTTGACTTCCATATTAACCTGGTGGTCAAGTCTAGTTTTTATCATTTAAGGAACATCAGCAAACTGAGGCGAGTGGTCTCCCCTAAGGAGCTGGAGATGCTGGTGCACACTTTTATTACCTCGAGACTTGACTACTGTAACTCTCTATTTACATCTATTAGTGTCCATGCTCGGGGACGCCTTCAGGCTGTTCAAAATGCGGCAGCGAGGCTGCTCACCAAGTCTGGGAGACGTTCTCATGCCTCACCACTGTTATTTGTGCTTTACTGGCTGCCGGTGGAACAGAGAGTCCATTTTAAGATTATTTTTTTTAAAGATTACTTTTCCCGACCCAAATTTCGACCCGAACCTGAATTTCGACATGAACTTGAATTTGTGCATACTTGAATGAATTTTTTTCAAGTAATAATGATTTCAGGTTCAGGTTCTGGTGACACTAAAAAAAACTCCATAGTTATGAATCTTCCCGTAATGTTTATGTGGTTTTATGGATTAGTATGTTCTCAGTTGTATTATCGTTTCCTAGTCGTCATGCTTGCCCGTTTGTCTGTGTCTTCCCTTCGGTATTTAGTTTAGTCTCATTCTGCCTTTTGTGTGGTATTTTAGTGTTGGTATTTTATTTTAGTGGTATTTTGAAATGTTACAAAATGACCGACCCAGTCGATATGACGCAACAGAGTGGAAAAACATTGGTTGTACCGATACAACCATTTGACATGGATGCTTTCAGGGAGCAGCTGGACTCTATCCAAGCATTGCTTGTCAGAGACACTGAGGGTAAGCCCATGGCGCTGCCCTCCCTATGTCTCTGTCCAGAGGAATGCAATGGCGAGAATGGGTTGGTCAGGATCTTTTCCAGTGTGAGTCTTACCTGCAGTTTCTCACTGTTCCAAAATTATCGGAGGATATACAGGTGGGAATAATGAGGATAGGGGTGTGGCAGACAGAGGAAGAAACCAAGGGAACGGGGAAGCTAGGCGGGACCAGGGAGGAGGGAGGGGTTGGACGTGATAGTAAGTTTCTCAGCTTGGCAATATTTGTCATGGTGGGTTGGCCCGGACGCCACCAGAGGGCTCACACATGCACCGCTTCTCATACACACGCCCACGTCTACACAGAGCACACCCTCTCATAACAGGACACTGGAGCAGAGGAGCTGTCGCTAGTCGAGATCCTAACATTACAAGGTAGGACCATTGGCAAGCAACAACAAGAAATCGAGATGAAGAACCTGATGCATCTTATATCCAGCTGTCTGCAGAGCCTTACTTCCCAGGCGACGGTCTCTTCAGCACCCGAACCAGAAGAGGAGAAGGTCCACATTGCGCCACCGGAGCCTTACGGAGGAGACCCCGACAAGTGCGAGGGTTGCGTATGTTATTTCATGCCTGACCGATAAGGCGCTGGAATGGGGGGCAGCCCTGATGTAAAACGAGTCACCTCTCCTGTCTGCTTATGACTCTTTTATTGCAGAGCTGCGAGAAGTGTTCCACCACCCTTGTCAGGGCAGTACCTGTGGATAGAGCCTTCTGAAACTGTGGCAAGTTACATGCCCTGCTGCGGAATATGCCTTGGACTTCCACACTTTGGCAACCAGCACGAGTTGGAATGACGCCGCCTTAGTGAATGTTTTCGTAGCCAGCTTGCGACCTGAGTTGCGAGCCGAGTTGGCTTGCAGGCAGGAGGGGCAAAGCTTTAACCAGGTAGTCCGGTAGCAGTTACCTATGACTACTCATTCAGGAGCGAGGCATTCAAGTGCCGCATAGCCCAGCTCCCATGCATCCCTCAAAGGCGAGTCCCCAGGAAAGCCCGATGGTGGAGCCCATGCAGATCAAAGAGACGACGACAGCCAAGGAGACTGCTCGCCTGAGCAGCCGTCGGCGCTGGAGCAGTTGCGAGCAGCAAGGGTGTTCACCAAGCAGCGCCTACAACCACATCCACGTCTGGGAGGAGGATGAGTGGAAAACGGCATTTAGTACATCCACTGGGCACTATCAGTACCAGGTCTTGCCTTATGACAGTGGTTCCCAAACTTTTTCTGCCGTGCCCCCCTTTAGTAGATAAGAATATTTTTGCGTCCCCCTACACACACACCCCCATCTTGACACATGTGCACATGTTTTAAGCCTGGTTTATACTTGACGCCTTGCGAGTGTCCGCACGGCAAAAATTACGTAATCGCGGTGGCTCCGCACGTGCACGAGGCCTCGCACGCTGTCGATTTGCGAGGTCTTGCACCTCTCGAAATTTGTAACTTCGCGCGCGCCGCGCCTCAGCGCAATGAACAAAGTCATGTTTGCAGGGTTCATCACCTAAACAAGGTGGAATTCAAGCACTTGTACATCACTTTCAAGGTCCATTTCAATATTTCCCAGCACGTTAAACTTAATTAAGTTAAATATTTATACATATACTCAAAATGATTCGAAATAATTCGCTTTTTAATCACATTTAATGGTTATTTATTTTCGAAATGCCCAATCTTAATGTCTTCACGTTCTCTCATGTTTCGTCCTGGAATTACAAGAGGCTCGAATTTGTTAACGTGATACAAGAGAACTGGGGGTTATTCCAAGAAGCGGGTTAAGCGAGAAAACGGGGTAAGTTAATTCAGAGTTCACAGAAACTCAAGGTTTTCCGTTCCAGAAACCGAGCTTAGAGAGAACCTGAGTCAGTTACTATAGCAACTTATGCTCTGAAGCTAACCTGCTCGCTGGCAGGTTAACTTGGACCTGAACCAGAGTTACAAACACGTCATCATGACATGTCCTTTCCTCGAAGATCATGTGGATATTGAAGCTCAGTTTATTCGCCGAGCTCTTCGTCGGGAACGCCTTATAAAACCCCGAATAGACATAGGCCTACTATCATTTTCGGATTATTTTTTAATGAACGTTATCGTTCGTAATCGTTTCACAATTCATTACTTACATTAGTAACATTATTAGGCGTCACATTTAAAATATTACACATCGTGGATCAGCCCTAAATTCTCTCCAGATTGTTATACATCTTAGTTTTTTGCTAGTGGAAGTTTTCTTTATAGAGGAGATGCGGAATCTGTCAGCAAAGCTACTGTATAACGCGCTTCTTTCTGGGTCAACCTACTCAGAGTTGAGCGACCCTGATTACTTTAACTCCGATCAGCCGTTTTGGAATCGAAAACTCTGAGTATGTCAGCTCGGGGTAAGACAACTCAGAGTTCAGGGTTAAGTTTAGAGTTTGTTAAACCCGCTTTCTGGAATACCCCCCTGGTGTAGTGTCAGGTAAAAATGTTCTTTCACTGGTTTTGCAGGAGTTTTTTATTCTCCATTGCCACCTATCGCCACCTATCGTTTCGGAGAACACTGCAGTGAAGCTCGCGCAAGTATAAACACCTCCACGGTTTGTGCAGGGTCGCGCGAGGTGGGCGGAGTCATGCGCTACGGTCACTCGCGAAAGTATAAATCAGGCTTTACTTCCAAGCTCCGCACCCCCCACTTTGGGAACCACTGCCTTATGGCTTGGCTTGGCTTTGGCGCCGTCATTTTTGCAGGCGTACATTAATGTGGTCATACGGGAGTATTTGAATAGATGCGTCATTGCTTACATCAACGACATCCTCATTTATTCACCTCCATGGATCAACATGCGCGTGACGTACATGCTGTCCTGGGCACTCTCCTGCACAATACGCTCTATTGTAAGCTTGAGAAGTGCAAGGTTCACCTCACCAAGGTAAACTTCCTTGGTTACATCATAAGGCCAGGTTCTGTACACATGCAACTCAGAAGGTTGGAGGCTGTGATAGGATGAAATAAACCTCAGACACGGTGCTGTCTGCTTGTGGATGGGATATTCTGATCCAAGGGATTGAATTAAGCATATGTAGAGTTCCTCTGCATAATATTCATCTTAAATCCCGGTTAGTGACGGGTGAAGTGAGGGCAGGAATTCTACCTCCATTTCCTATGAAGGGAGTACATTTTCTTTTGGGGAATGATTTGGCAGGGGGTAAAGTGAATCCTGTTTTCTGCTTGTGTAATGACTCATGCGCAAGCATGCAAGTTTGCAGATCAGATTGATCTCTCTGTCCCCGTATCAGGATTGGTTGAAGCAAAAACAAAGGTTGATTGTGAAGTTCTGCCATATAAAGTATTATATGGTGACTCGAGTGAAATAGATTTGGGGTCAGATGTAAAGTTCGGAAGGGAGTCATTCATTGAGGAACAGAGTAAAGATTCTTCTTTAAACTGTTGTAAGATAAAAGCTGTTACTGAAGAAGAATTGCCACAACATGCTGTAACATACTTCGACCACAATGGGTTATTGTTGAGAAAGTGGTTGAAAACGTGATGTTGAAACGTGATTTCGTAACTTATTGTTGTTCATGTCATGTCTGTCAAGTAGCGGGTAAACCAAATCAGACAATTTAATTGGCTTCACTTCATCCAAATCCTGTGTTGGGGGCACCATTTGAACAGCTGATTATTGACTGTGTTGGACCCCTACCTAAAACCAAGTCTGGTAATATGTATTTGCTTTCTCTCATGTGTACAGCTACCCGATATCCTGAGGCTATGCCTCTACGCAACCTGAAAGCAAAAGGGATCGTGAAAGCATTAGTTAGATTCCTCTCTATGTTTGGGTTACCCAAACGCATTCAGACCGATCAGGGATCAAACTTCACTTCATGTTTGTTTAATCAAGTGATGAAATTGTTACATATTGAACATTGTATGTCAAGTGCTTACCATCCCGAATCTCAGGGTGCACTTGAACGATTTCATCAAACATTTAAAGCTTAATACTCACCTTTTTATTAAAGATTTAAAGATTAATACTCACCTTTCTTTATTTTCTGATGTTCCTAGTCAAACTGATTGGCTTTATCATAACGTTTTTGTGTTCCAGATCCTCCTAACAACCCCGACAGCAGTGAAGGTGGCCGAGAGGGCAACGTGGATTCACGCCAGCCATTGCAAGAAGGTTCCAGTACCTGGGCAGACAGAGGACAGCCCTGATGTGTGGAGAATCTCCCTGTTGGAGAATCTCCCTGTTGGCTAGAGGCATAGTGCACTGGCCTGCTTTATCTGGGGATGGGTAGAGCGTACAGACCATAACGGGTAAAGCTGGACCAGATACTACATTTGTTGGTGTGTGTGCGCTCCCCAGGGATAGGATAATTTGGATGATTCTGAACAACAGAGGCAGAGTGCATGGAGTAGGTTGCACCCCAGCTCATATAGGGTAAACAAGATACTGTAACCTTGTGGGAGGGGGCTAATAACAAATTCAGATGATTCCGACAAGCAGCTCGAGCCGCAACAGAACGGCTAGATGGGGGGCGGACACGATGCCGGGGAGCAGTGAAATTAGGATGTGCAGTGTGGAATTCAGCGATGAGAGTAGGATCCAGCACATCCCATGCAGGGATCCATGCCCACTCCTCGGGACCATAACCTTCCCACTCTAAGATATTGAAGCCTACCCCGACGGGATTCCAGAATGTCCGGAATGAGGTAAGCAGGGCGACCGTCGAGTTCCAGTGGCTCAAGTAGCTTGGTAAGCAACGTGGCAGCGGACATAGGACTGTAAAACACAGGCTTAAGCAGTGAGACATGAAAAGTGGGTACTGCGATACTGAGGAGCGAGCTGCAATTTATAGGTCAAGGCATTAACACGACTCAAAACCTTGAAGGGCCTGATGTATTTAGGGCTAAGCTTCTTGTTGTTCTGTCACAGATTCAGGTTACGGGTGGATAGCCATACTCTCTGACCTGGTTGGTAAACCAGAGTGGGCAGGCGGCAACGATCAGCGTAGAGCCTCCGAGTGTGTAAGGCACATCGTAGGTGTACATGGGCCCGTTCCCATGTTCGCGCACTGTTCCTAAACCAGTCGTCCAGCACTGGAACGAAGGGAAAGAAGGCTAGTTGATAGCCATATACACATTGGAAGGGAGTCATTTTGGTGGAAGAATGCATCAGCAAATTATGGGCATATTCAGCCAAGGGTTAGTATCTACTCCAGTCAGTTTGAGAAACACAGTATTGCCGTAGAAATCTCCCTATTTCCTGATTCTACCTCTCCATTAGACTGAGGGTGATACCCACAGGTAAGGCTATCTGCAACCCCGAGTAGTTTACAGAATTGCCTCCACAGCTGTGAGGTGAATTAGGTGAATTGGACTCCTCGATCGAATACAATATCTTCGGGTAATCCGAAGACGCGGAAAACGAAAGTGAAAACGGCTTGGGCTGTTTCCATGGCTGTGGGCAGCCCCGGAAAAGGAATTAAGCGACATATCTTCGAGAATCTATCTACTAATACTAAAATAACTGTGTTTCCCTGTGACTTGGGCAGATCAGCAATGAAGTCCATGGCAATGTGTGACCAGGATCGGCGTGGAATCGAGAGTGGTAATAGTTTTCCTGCAGGGAGAGTTCAGGGGGTCCGACCCTTTGCGCATACGCTACACGCTAATATATAGTCCCAAACATTGTTTTGTACGGACACCCACCAATACCGCCGTGATAGGAGATGTACCATACGTGTAATTCTGGGGTGACCAGTACCTCTGGTATTGTGTGCAAGTTGTAGGAAGTGTCCTCTTAGTGACACAGGAACGTACTTCTTTCCTTCAGGGCAGTCGTGAGGACTAGGATCACTTTGCAGAGCATCCTCCATTTCACCTTGCAGGTTCCAACGAACAGCAGCTAGGAAAAAGGTGTGAGGCAGTACATATTCCAGTACTCTGTCAGTGGGATCTTTTTTGTGAATGCGTGAGAGGGCATCAGCTTTTGTGTTCTTTTGAACCAGGCCGGAAGGAGACAGAGAAACAAAACGAGAAGAACAATGCCCATCTGGCTTGTTGGGGATTCAGTCGCTTGGCCTCTTTCAGGTATTCCAAATTTTTATGGTCTGTGTAAACAACAAAGGGATGTTCAGCCTCCACTAACCAGTGTCTCCACTGCTCTAGAGCGAGTTTTATCGCTAGGAGTTCACAGTTACCGACTTCATAATTTAGCTCTGCCGGTGGCAATTTTTTTGAGTAAAACGCACAGGGGACCAATTTAGGGGGGGTTTCCTTGGCGCTGAGAGAAAATCACCTCCATGCCCACCTCAGAGGCATCGACCTCAACTACGAAAGGGACTTGGGGATCAGGGAGATGTAGAATGGGCGCCGAGGTGAACGCTCCTTTGAGCAATGAAAACGCCCGATCAGCTCCAGTTGTCCAGTTTAGCTGCAGATGCTGCCCACCCCGAAGGAGATTAGTAAGCGGAGTGGCCAGCGAACCAAAACCCCTAATAAAGCGGCGATAAATGTTGACAAATCCCAGGAAACACTGCAGTTCCTTTCTTGTTTGGGGTGCGGGCCATTGTGTGATGGCCGACACCTTGTCCAGGTTCATAGAGATTTGCCCAGGAGATAAACGGAGTCATGGAAGCCGACGAATTAATTCATGGAAGCCAGATGAAACTCGAATTTCTCTGATTTGGCATAGAGGCGGTGCTGCCGCAGACAGGCCAGTACTGCAGTGACGTGACGGACGTGGTCTGCAACCGAGTTGGAATATATCAGGATGTCATCAATATAGACAAGGACAAACCTCCCTATCATGTCTCGGAATATTTCATCCATAAATGCTTTGAAAACTGTTGGCTGTTGGCTAGTGCATATGTAATCACAAGGTATTCGTAATGGCTTCGGGCAGTAACAAACGCAGTTTTCCATTCGTCTCCCTTGCAAATACGAATTAGGTTATAGGCACTCTAAGTCCAACTTTGTGAATATACGTGCCTCTCTGAGATGCTCTTGTGACACAGAGATGAATGGAAGGGGATAAACAACCTTAGAGGTGACAGCGTTTAAAGAGTGATAATCTATACATAGACGCAAGCCTCCCCCCTTCTTCTCCACAAAGAAGAACCCCGCTACAGGTGACGTGGAGGGACAGATAAATCCATTCTGAAGGGCTTCTTCTACATATTGCTCCATCGCTAAATCTTCAGGATGGGACAAGGGTAAGGTTTTGTTTTACGTGGGAGCAGGGAGCCGGACAGCAGATCAATGGCACAGTCTCCTGGTCTGTGTGGTGGCAGGTGACTAGCACTGTCTTTACAGAAAACGTCTGCATAACCTTGATATTGCATGGGAATGGCAGTCTCGAGAGGGGACTCTGGGCTTTCTATAGATGAGGACTGGAGAGGTAAGTGCATACAATGTTTGAAACAGTAAGAACCCCATTTCGTTTTTTTTTCCCAGGAAATTACTGGGCTATGTAGAGACAGTCAGGGAAAGCCGAGAATGACAGGATCACGGGGTGACGGCAGGAGCAAGAACTGGATAGTCTCGGTATGAAACAGTCCTACCTGGAGCGTAACTGGTACCGTACACTGAGTGATCAGTCCCTCACCTGTAGGTTGGCCTTTCAGAGCATTAACTCGCAGAGGAGGACAGACAGACGGGGTGGGAATGTGGAATGTGTGCCATATCAACATCCAGAATATTGTCCGCGTCCCCAGAGTCTAAAAGTGCTGACAGGTGAGTAGACATGCCCCCCACAGATGACTTAAACAGGCACGTTAAGTTGATTATTACGATCCAAGCAGAAAACAAGGTTGCTTACGCGTCTGTTCATGGGATTCTCCTCCCCAGTGCGAGCCGCGGAACTGGGCAACGATCATGGAAGTGGCCGCTCTCACCGCAGTACAGGCAGAGGCCCTCTCGTAGATGCCGAGACCTTTCATGTGAGGACAGGGGTGTTCTGCTTAATTGCATAGGCTCCGCACCCTCTCATGGTGCTTCAGGCAAAGGTAGGGTTTGCTTCTCCAAGATGTCGGACGGCGGGTGAGTAACAGCTTGTCGACGTTCACAGTTGATTGAATGAATTCCGACAGTGACTGTCACTACGACAGGTGAGCTCCACTTGTAAATCCTGCCTTAGTCCTTTACGGAACATGGTCTTGAGGGCTGGTTCACTCCACTCGCTACCGGCAGCCAGGGTACGGAACGCTCGAGCGTAATCCGCTGCACTACGTTGCCCTTGATGTATTTCGCATAACAGGGTGCCCACGTCTCTTCCTGCAGCCGGGTGGTCGAACACTGACTTGAACAACGCAGAGAACCCAGGTACCGGCCTCTCCAGTGGGATGTGTCAAAACAAAGTGTATTCTCTGCTTCTCTGTCTGGTACTGGGCAGGGTGATGCTTGAAGTACATGGAGCATTGCATAAAAAATTTCTGACAACGTTCTGGAGAGCCGTCATACCGCTGCGGTACTGCTACGGGGATACAGGGGGGAAAGATGGGCGGAGTAGCGGCTACAGCAGCCTAACGTTGAACTGACTGTTGTCGTACAGCCTGGTGTTGCGTCACCTGTTGTTGAGCCGTCGGTAACTGTGCAGCCTGGATGTTCATAGCCTCGGCGAGCTATCGAACCTCTCCCTGGAGTACGGCTATAGTATTTCCTTACTGAGTCAGGAGTGCAGGTACGTCCGCTGGATCCATCGATAAAGGCGAATTATTATGTAACGTTATTATGTCAGGTGTTTGTTAAAGGTATTGCTTACTGTCTTTTCTCAGGTATTGTGCATAATTGGGTTACAGGAATTGTTTACTGTATTTTTCCTCAGTGTATATTCAGGTATAATTATTAGGTATCATATGACTTTCGTCTAGTGGTTTTTCCAGCTTAGAGTACCTTGTGTTCAGGACTATCTATACTACCTTGGAGATTCCAAGCAACTACATAGCACTTTTGTAAGTCGCTCTGGATAAGAGCGTCTGCTAAATGCCGTAAATGTAAATGTATTGATCAGGCAGACAAGGATCCAAGTGCTGAAAATAGCCGCTTTTATTGAAATCATGATTACAGAGCAATCGAACTGACGAGTAACTCCATTCAGGGCGCACTGTACAGGAGTACTGCATACGTAATCAGGATGGTCCAGGGTCACGCCAGTAAGACAGAAGCCAGAAGGTACAGTGGGACTAGGCAGGAAACGAGGTTTAGGAGGAGAACAGAGGTCAGTATACGAAAAGGCAATAACTCGGAAGAAACGCTCGGTACGTGGCATGGCAACAATACTTCGCAACCCGGAAGAGAGAGGAGGAGGCTTAAGTAGTTGCGAAGGGGAGAGGTGACAAGCAGCAGGTGAACAGAATCAGAAGGGAGATCATGTGCTGTTCCTGACACTCGGACTTGTGCAGAATGCAGTGACCTTATAAAAGCTAAAAAAAATTGAATACATTAGCTCTTTCAGTTCTGCACTCTGTCTCCTAGTTAAATTTTAACTTGGCTTTAAAATATTCTTGTTGACTTATAAATCTGTAAATGGCCCCACAGGACCCAAACATTTGTGAAGCTGTTGTGATGTGTTTGACTGTGACTTTGACATTCTATTCCACTGGAAGTGCGTGACAGTTAAGATGATATTATTATTTTGCAGAGGTTTGGTCTTATCTGTAAACAAACCTAAGGCACATTTCTTTTCAGATGATGTTGTGGCAGTCTATTAGGCAACAGTTGAAAGACTGATGATGAGCTTAATATTTCTGTTCTGTTTATCTCAGATTTCACAAATGAATTGAGCAAGTAAAATGGATCTTCTGCTCATTCCATCTTGACTGCAGCCAGGTTGGCCTTGACGGAGCAGTGATTGGTTGAAATATGCGAGGATCTTGCCATGCTGAGATATTTCAGTTCATTGACTTACTGCTTGCTTCAAAGCCTCTCATTGGATTATTATGAAACAACCTTTAAAATCAGAGACTTGGTGCATAATTTGATAGTGTGCATAATTTGGAAGAAACATATGCCTATTTTATTAATTGAATTGGAAGGAACCTTGATATGTTTGTCGGTTTAAAATCACTTATTCACTTTTCTGACTTCTGCATCTGAACACAATAAACATTATTAAAGCACAAGGCAGATCACAATTCTATCCTAGTAGCTTTCTTTGTCTTCCATTACACCATTCTTAAAAACCTGCTTTGAAGAATAAATATCACTTAAAGAGTCTTGGTGCTCATCAACAAAACTTTGTCCCTGTTTAACATACAGTATATTGGTCTAATGTCTTTAATTTAAGACATAAATTGGTCTACTTAAACATTCACACAGATTCCAGAGTAGAGATCAGCAAAAATCTAAAATGTGTTAATACACAAAGTAACATATAAAAAGAATCATATAGATACACTCTGTCTGATTATTAAAATGAAATAAATCCAAGTTGTACCCTAAAGGCAATAAATAGAGAATGTATTGATGTTTCAGTTTATATTCCGGTTCTCATTTGAAACTGCAAAACTCAGATGTGTTTGCAAGGTACCACCACAAGATGGTAAAAGAGTATAACAAAGAATCATCTTCTTAAGCCAGATGTATTTGCTGAGTTAAAAGACATGTAATAAAAAAAATGATTTATTAAGCAGAGCAGTTTTAAGGTGAGGTTCTTCTGATACTGATAATGTTTTTGTGCATATCATCTAACATACACCCCACAAGACGTTCTGTTCAAAGTTCAAAGCACTGATTACTGTGTTAACTAGGTGGACAATATCAAGCCCATTTACAATAATCACCTTCAGCTAGAAGAGCAGCAGAGCCTTCAGGGAATGCCTAAATATATTCAGAGTTGTGACTCATCTAAAATGCATGACCTGACTGAAATTATTCTCTTACTTTAATGTAAGGTCCCCTCTGGATTTAATCTCAGTGATTTAAGGCTCACAGTGCACACAGAACAGAAACCTGTCTCAATTTAAAAAGGCCAAACAGCAATAGTATTATAGTATGGATCAGCTTCTGGATAAATCATCTGTCACTTCTCTGCTTTTCTGTGCTTTCATGGTGTTAAGGCCAGGTAAGACTTTCCAAGCTAGAGGAAAGTAATAATGGTGTCAGAGCTGACCTTTACATCAAGGCTCACTGCCATCACCACAATGGCATCAAAGCAAATTAGGTAGGCTGCAAACCTCAAGTTACACATTTTTCTTCACAAATGAATCTATATCTAAACAGCATGTGTGGGACACGAGGGGAAACGTCTGGCTCTGTCAGCCGCTGTCGCATCTCTCTGTCTCCCTCTTAAAACTATTTTCCTTCTTATTCTTACTTCAAGAGTAGCCTTGTCTGAATGCCTTGTCCATCAAACACATTTCAATATAAGAAAATAAAAAATAACTCAAGCCTTTCACTTACAGTGGAACATTACTCGCCCCCTCCCCCCAACAAACACACACATACACACCAGAAAGAAAAGATAACAATTCATCTCCCATGCCAGTTTCCCAATAGCCAGACTTGTTTCTGGTCATAGATGAAAGATGCATCACTTGTTCACACAGGATAACCACAGTGTATTCTTACCCTGCAGTGAAACTTCTGTCTTCTCTATCTGTCCCTTTGAGATACAGACCAATATGAACTGGCTGTGGGGACAGCAGAGGACCATTGTGTGTCATATGTGCTTTCTTATACCGGCAATTTGCTTTAGTTTGTGATCCTCCTACCTGTCTTATCTACAGACTTTAAGCACTGAACTAAAAGTATTCATTGGTATTTTCGGCTTGTGCTGTGACGATACGCACTTTTCTGTGGGGGACACTTCTGGCATGGGCTGCAAAAGAGAGCCTGAATGAATCTCTTTAGGTACACAAAGTGGGAGACCAGGAGTTAATCTTAGGGGTGAGTGGGTGTCTGAGTTTGTTTACATAATGAAGCACAAAATATCATAATGTATGAGGGGGTTCGTTTTAAGGGCTCAAAAGTATCATTCTATGTAACAGATATGAAATTAATGTTGTCATACTTAATGACTACTGAAATAATGTTACAATGGCCATCAGTAGATAGATTATACTTAAGCTTAAACCAATACTTAACACCATTAACCTCACACATAGCCTAAACACTTTTACAAGAGTCTCTCTAATTGTAAGCAAGGACATTGACTCCCTCATTGTAAGCAAGGACATTGACATTAATGACCTTTTATTTGATTTATATCCAAAGCTGGATTACTCATTATAGTGTCTGCTGCTCTGTGAGTGTAGGCTTAATTAGCCTCATATGTAGGTTGGATTAAGTCTAGCCTACTTTTCTATGAACTATGGTTTGTTCATCTAAAAATCAATCATAATGACAAGATCCAAATAAAAGTAAATGCCACTTGAGGAGTATTGCAGTGGAACTCAGTGGAAGATTTTGAGTCCACAAAATAAATCACAGAAAACTTTTAGTACGAGTAAAGGCCAAAGTTGACATGCGATGAAGTCCACATCAGTGTTAATTTCGTTGACGAATAATTTTCATCATAGTTTTCGTCAACAAACCTTTTTTTCATGACGAAAACGAGACAATAACTAAATAAAAACTATACGAAGGGATAAAAACGATGATGAAATTAATGGTCATTTCAGTGTTGCCAACTCCTCAGTAAGGAAAGTAGCTATTGTTTGTCCTAAAAGTTGCTAGAAGTCGCTAAATGATGTCATCACGTAATTTGCATAATACATGTTTTTGAAGCTGTAAAAGAATAACGTTGGGAGAGAAAAAAGTGAGTAAAAAAACACCCTAAATATGTTAGAACTAAAAATGAACATCTGTTGCCTTTGAAATAGGCTTTGTATAAATCATTTTTACGTAAATTACATAAAGTTTTAGAGTGAGACATGATGAGCATCTAGATGTTTAGCTTTCACAGAGATGCACACACCAGGGTTCATACACTTTTTTGACAATCAATTTCCATGACTTTTCCATGACTTTGAGGCAAATTTTAATGACTATACATTCTCTAAACATATGGGTAGACATGAAAAATAAGAAAAAATCCAGGCCAAAATTCCACAGTATATCATAAATTAATTACAAGCCACGTGATTTAATTGAAAAAATAAACATTTACCGTATTTTCAATATCAATATAAACCGGAGTTACGACCTACTTTTTTTTTTATTTTGCGCGTGCACGGAGGAGCAGTGGCAGCACAGTGGAGTGTTGTGGAGTGTTGTGTACGATAAGCTGAGGCAGCACAGGCTCCACTGCAGCCCATCTCGGCAACACGATCGCTCTTTCTCGCGTTGTACGCACGAGGACATCGTTAGTTTTTTTTCTATAGCCTACTGTGTTTACGATCAAAACGTATCTAAATCTAGGGTCGCGCTTAACGACGAAAACTGCTTTATGACGGACTTTTCAGTTTCTAACCCCATCGTTAACCGTGCACATTTTGCACGCCCCGTGTCCTTGTCTTTCACAAGCCATAGCTTGTATTTGTCCAACTGAAGCAGTCATTGTTTAATCGGCATTTACCAGCATTACGCTGATTTACATCAAAGTACAATCTACAGCTCCGCTTGGAGTCCGACGCTAACGCAGTGAACTAATGTGTGAAGTTACGTTAGCGGTCCGCACAATGAAAAAAAATGGCTATATTATATTTATTAATTTTTTATTCCGGTTATCAGAACAACATACATTTATTGTGTCAAGCAAATTTCCATGACTTTTCCAAAACATTTGAGTATTTTTTATTTTTCCAAAACTTATCCAGGCCTGGAAATTGCTATTTTCAAATTCCATAACTTTTCCAGGTTTTTCATGACCGTACAAACCCTGACACACTGTGGACGAGTCGAGTGACAGGCTACGTGGTGAATGAGGTGTAGAATGACTGAGACTGCATGAGTTAAATGCAGTGATTTTCTTTTCGTGTCTCACTGAAGACTAAAGCATTTATATTAACATCCCTGTAAATACGGTGTGGGGCGTCTGCGGCAGCTTTGGGCATGCGCAGTTCATTTGCAGTGTGGACATGGAGCCGTGAGGGTCTGTTCTGAGTGAGAGACTGCACTGAGTGTTGTGGGGCGGGGCTCACGGCAGCATCCGCCCCAGAGGATAGCAACTGAAGAGCGTGTGTGTTCAGAGTCTCCAAAAGTCTCCGATAACACCACAAAAAGTCACTAGATTTGTCGCTAGTCGCTTTTTACTACAAAAAGTCTCTAGAGGTTATGAAAAGTCGCTAAATATAGCGACAAAGTCGCTAAGTTGGCAACACTGGGTCATTTTCGTCAACGAATAAAAACGAGACGAAAATATTGGCCAGCGATGACATTCAGTCAGATCTGATTTAGCTTTTGAGAAAGGTAGGGATGAGTTAAGAAGAGATCCACCCGTAACTACTTTAGCATACACGGAGAGGCGGGACAAACCGGGTAACCATCCAATCAGAACTAACGTCTTCACATCGCTCAGAATCTGGGAAGACCAAACCAGCCTGTGAACTGTGGTCTCTAGTAGTGTTGTCAAAATAATTTATATATCGATATGTATCGATATTGAACATTCTGAAACAGTACAATACTCGTTTCTCCTAAGTATCGATTCTTTTTACATAAAATGCGCTTTCGTTTGACCCACCCAAGCTGCCGTAATGCACAGGACAATTTATAATGCTAAAATGGCAGCTAAAGCAAACGCAGTGCTGTTGGATTCGAAGCAGATACAGATGGAAAACCGAAGGACATGAACAAGCCAGTTTGCAAGCAGTGCTTTTGGAACATTTCAACGAAGGGTGCTAAAGCCTGGTTGAGTGACCATAGCACTCGACACCACCCACCTCGCGCAAACCTCCGCGAGCGGTAGAAGCGTTTATACTTTCCGTTTTGCAGTGTTGTCCAAAACTATATGTGGTAGTATAAAAGAAACACTTCTCAACAACAGGGGAATGAACACTTACCTGACTAATTTTAATGCTGCTTTGTGTTTCAGTGTGTTTCAGGTTTGAAAAGTGCTGGAATGTAGGCTAAAGTACTTGAAAATGCTTGAAATTGAAATCTTCGTTTCACAACAAATGTCTGACTGAACAGTTCTTTTGTATTACATTAACAAATACGAGCCTGTTGTAATTCCAGGACGAAACATGAGAGAACGTGAAGACGTTAAGATTGGGCGTTTTGAAAATAAACCACCATTAAATAATGTGATAAAAATCGCAATATTTCGAATCATTTCGAGTATATGTATAAATATTTAACTTTATTAAATTTAACGTGCTGGGAAATATTGGTACAAGCGCTTGAATTCCACCTTGTTAAGGTGTATGAACCCTGCAAACATGACTTTGTTCATTGCGCTGAGGCGCGGCGCGCACGAAGTTACAAAATTTGAGAGGTGCACGACCTCGTGTGCGCCGCGCTTCAGCGCGATGAACAAAGTCATGTTTGCAGGGTTACATTTACATTTACATTTACGGCATTTAGCAGACGCTCTTATCTAGAGCGACTTACAAAGTGCTTTGCTTCTGATCACAGAATACATCCTAGGAAATAGTATAGATAGGCCAGAATTCAAGACACCATTGAGTCAGACTACTAGTAAACTACAGGAGTCAGTATCATTACCTAGTGTTTTGCAAGTTAGACATTTGCCAAGAAGCACAAATAACCATAAACAGACATACAATTTAAGAACAACGGCAAGTGGTATCAGCTGAATTAGTGCTCTGGTAGGAACTCAACAAACAGGTGAGTCTTCAGTCTACAGGGTTCATACACCTTGTGGAATTCAAACACTTGTATGTCACTTTCAAGGTCCATTTCAATATTTCCCAGCACGAGCAAAGACACTTTGTCAGACGTTCAAAAGACGTTCACTGAAAAGCCAGAATTAAAGTTTTTGCGACGTCTTTTTTAAACGTCTTTTGAATGTCTATTACTGCCGTTCAGTTGCAGTTTTTGCATGTCCACTGTCATCCAATAAAGGTCCTTGTCGGACGTTCAGATAGAAAACTCGTCATAGACGTCCATGTTAAGTTAAGGTTAAGGTCCTAGTCACACTGTCAGATTTTGAACCACCAGACATGCAAAAATGGGTCTGGACTGACCGACGTGATACAGACATGATTTTAATGTCTTTCTGACATTGCATGTTTGTTGGGAAAAGTTAAATGTTTATACATATACTCAAAATTATTCACTTTTTTATCACATTATTTAATGGTTGTTAATTTTCAAAACGCCCAATCTTAACATCTTCATGTTTTCTCATGTTTTGTCCTGAAATTACAAGAGGCTTGTATTTGTTATAATACTAGAGAACTGTTCAGTCAGACAGCTATTTGTTGTGAAATGAAGTTACTATTTCAAGCATTTTCAAACACAAAGCAACATTCATTTGTTTATAAAAAAAATAAAAAGGCTTTAAAACTGAAATTAGCACAGTATCTGACTTTGGTATTGAAAATGGTATCGAATTTCAATATTTTTGAAAGTATCGTATCGAAGTTGTAATTCTTAGTATCGTCACAAGCCTAGTCACTAGTGATGGGCAAAACAGTTCTTTTAGATTAACTGAATCATTAGATGATCTAGTAACTCACTGAATCATAGATGTGGATCAGAGGTAAATAAACTAGATTTTTTTTCGGCGTGAGAAATCGGATGTGTGGTGTGAGAGCATGTGAAGACAGTCAAATGCGTGTGTCTCACGCTCATTGCGTGAGAGTTGGCAACCCTGAAGATAGCTATTTGTTGTGAAACAAAGTAATTACAAGTTCAAGCATTTTCAAGTACTTTAGCCTAAATTCCAGCACTTTCAAACCTGGAACACAATGCAACATTAAAATTCATCAGGTAAATGTTCATTCTCCTGTTTTTGAGGGGTGTTTCTTTATACTACCACATATCGTTTCGGAGAACACTACAAAGAATGTGACGTGTCAAGTATAAACGCCTCCGCTGTTCGGAGATACCCCTCGCTGCAGAAGCAAAAGTCCAGGGGGTGTAGCTGGATCTAGATCCAACTCCTCCCACCGTGGTGTTTTCATTGGTCCATAGTTGCCAGGTTTGCGGTTTTCACGCCAAATTGGGCTTGTTTGAAAATCCTGCCACGGGTAAAAAGTCTGGGGTCACAGGGTGCGGTTTTTTGGGCAACTTTTGAGTTGGGCAATCGCGGGAGTTACAAGTCAACACTAATCGATCGAGATATAATACTCAATTTGTCTCTATTTTACACTCGCCTCCCCCCGACAGCTTTGGGCTGGTTTAGGTTTCTGAAGGGCGGGTTTTACATTGAATTTGTGCGGGATATTTTTGTAGGACCTGGCAACCCTGCATTGGTCTGAAGTAACTGCACTACGCAGGAGGAGTTGTATCAGATCAGCCATTCCAAATCACTGTTGCGGTCCTAAATTGCTATTCTTATTTACTCACTTGCAGTTCATTTGTGAACAATCACGAATGTGGAAGTAAGTTCATAATAAACCAATTTTCATCTTGCTAATGCTAGTAACTAGTTTTTTGGCTAGTAACAGCCATTTTCAGTTGTGCAGTGCACTACATGTTGCAGTAAATACCACTGTCCATTCTGCACACCTGAAATGTCCCATCCTAACGAAAAAAGTAGTTTTTAATAAAGGTAAAAAAAATGAAATGGTACATATTTAAGAAATGTACTGTACTTTATTATGTTGGCAATCACAGACAGGCCCGTAGCCAGGGGCCATCGAAGGGTTCGTTCGACCCCCCCCCCCCCCCAACCCCCACACCCTCCCTCCGTACACACATGCCCCTCAAGATATGTAGGCTATTCAATGAATGAATTGTTAATCTTCGGTGAATATACAGACGAACAAATAAGGACAGCAACAACAGACTCACAACAAACTTATAACAGTGTTGCCAACACCCCCCCCGCCCCCAAATCAAATCTCAGTCCTAGTGATTTTGAAAAGTTGGCAACCTTGCTTATAATGAATAAAATATGTGTAAATTAAAAGGTTTGACGTGTGCTCGTGTATTTAGGGGGCATTGGAGTAGAGAGGCAAATGAAGTCCACTTTTGGGGGAAAAAGATTCCCCCCCCCATTACAATGCTGGCTACGGGCCTGACAGATCATTATTCCTGTCCACTATTACGTTTCATTGTAGACTTTAAAAAACATGTATTGTGTTATTTAAATAATATTTAAAGAACATTTTGATCTTTTAACGGTAAAAGTCTTAAGGGTGAATTTATTGGATTTATATTTCCTGGTCGGAAAACCTAAGCGACACGTAGCTGGACCGACCAAAAGAAACTATGGACGGTGGGAGGAGTTGGATCTAGATCCAGAATAACCATCCTCACACTGTTCTGTGCATGTGTGCTTGTCCAGCGAGCAACCAGTCGTGTTGTTTACAATCTCATGTAGGTGAGTAGCGTCTCAGGCAAGTGATGCTAGTTCTCGTTTCCGAGAGTAAATATGCACTATTTACTGTAATTCGTACTATTTCATTATTTATAACATTCCTTGTTAATTGTTAGAATTAATACTTATAATATATTTTACATTTTGGGATTTTGTTATGTAAAAAATCATAAAATATATATTTTTTCCACCGATCGAATTCTGCAGACAACCGGCGAAAAAGTGATGACCCGCGAATTATTTTTCCCATTAATATCTTATAAAAACCAGTGAAAGAGTGAATTCACAAAAGCTGAAGTAGCCTACGAAGTGTCGCAGGATCACTGTAACATAATACAAAAAATATGAACTAACCTACAACTGAGTGCAAAATAAATATTAAATTAAGAGCAACATACGAGGCTGAAGTTGGTTACTTATTCGCAGTTTGAGATTCGTTTGGTTACTTATTCGCAGTTTGAGATTCGTTTGGTTATTCGCAGCTCCGTATTCGGCGGCTGAAGTTGGTTACTTATTCAAAAAGGGTATGTTCACGATGCGTGTTTGCTGCGCACTTTGTTTAAACGCGATAGATTAAACGTTACATTACATATACACTGCGCACCACTCCATGTGTCATGTCATACTTGTGTATGATACAATAAAGTTTTGCCTGGCCCAAGACATTACAGGCATACAGCAGGCCTCTGAACTTGGCCCTCTGACCCATTTCACCTGTGTGCTTAACTACCCAATATGCCATGTTTCCAGTTAGATTTGAGGGCTAAAATGATTCAGGGCCAGGCCAAAACCAGGTTCCTCATACATGTGGGCACTAGATATGTATGATACAATTGAGTTTTGCCTGGCCCAAGACATTACAGGCATACAGCAGGCCTCTGAACTTGCCCCTCTGATCCATTTCACCTGTGCACTTAACTACTCAATATGCCATGTTTCCAGTTAGATTTGAGGCATAAAATGATTCTGGGCCAGGCCAAAATCAGGTTGCTCATACATATAGGAACTAGTTATGTATGATGCATGTGTTATTTGTCTGGCCCGACGCCTTATAGGCATACAGCACACCTCTGAAATTGCCCCTCTGAACCATTTCAGTGCGCTCTCTGTGCACTTAACTACTCAATATGCAGTGTTTCCAGTTAGATTTAAGGTATAAAATGATGTTGGATCAGGCTAAAATCAGGTTCCTCTCTTAGGGAGTGACCTGTTCTTCATGATGCATTTGTTATTTCTCTGGCCCACCATCAATAAGGCTTTCAATAATCCTCTGAAACTGCCCCTTTAAAATGCGTTCACCTATCTGCCCACTGCTCAATATGCCATGTTGTGTGCTGGTATTTCTTCTTCCGATTATTTGTGTTATAGAACAGCATTTCTGTGTTTTTAGTTTTCAAATCTAAGAATATGTTTCCTTACGTTAGAAATGTTGACGAATTCAATCATCATGTACAAACTGCATACAATTGAAACGACTTGAAATAGAAACCATTTTACAAATGAAATGCTTTCATTATATTTTTATTTTTTACATTCACAAAATCAGTATGGGAAACAATAACCTCTTAAATGTCTGCTCCTACGCTCGTTTAATGTAACGTTTAATCTATCGCTTTTAAACAAAGTGCGCAGCAAACACGCATCGTGAACATACCCTTTTTGAATAAGTAACCAACTTCAGCCGCCGAATACGGAGCTGCGAATAAGTAACCAAACGAATCTCAAACTGCGAATAAGTAACCAAACGAATCTCAAACTGCGAATAAGTAACCAACTTCAGGCTCGTTCCACATATGGGGTGCGAACGGAGCGCGCGTTTTTCCTCATGGTTGTTTGGTAAGCTATTTTTCAGTTTCATTACACAGCGGAGATTTGTGTGTCTGTGTGTGTGTGTGTGTGTGTGTGTGTGTGTATGTGTGTGTATGTGTGTGTGTGTGTATGTGTGTGTGTGTGTGTGTGTGTGTGTGT
The DNA here is from genome assembly GCF_052324685.1 of Brachyhypopomus gauderio. NCBI lineage: Eukaryota > Metazoa > Chordata > Actinopteri > Gymnotiformes > Hypopomidae > Brachyhypopomus > Brachyhypopomus gauderio. Next base: position 21,645,578 of record NC_135225.1, read on the forward strand.
GTGTGTGTGTGTGTGTGTGTGTGTGTGTGTGTATTTACGCTTTGAAGTAGCTGGGTACTGCCATTTTGATGTGAGCTACTTGGTGCTCATTAACGAGGTGCTTACGATAACCCACTGATCGGAAACGAAGGAGCATAACGTGTTTATCCTCAACACTGAAATACCAGCGAGCGAGGTGAAGTGGAGTTTACGATGAGTATGTGTGTTAATGTGTAATGATGAAGCTGTAGGAGGAGTGAGGAATGAAGAGTGAGGAGTGAGGAGTAAGGAGGGAAAAGTGAGGAGTATGGAGTGAGGAGTGAAGAGTAAGAAGTGAGGAGTGAATAATAAGGAGTGAGGAGTGAAGAATAAGAAGTGAGGAGTAAGGAGTGAGGAGTGAAGAATAAGAAGTGAGGATTGAATAATAAGGAGTGAGGAGTGAAGAATAAGAATTGAGGAGTAAGGAGGGAAGAGTGAGCAGTGAGGAGGGAGGGAAGAGTGAGGAGTAAGGAGTGAGGAGGGAGGGAAGAGTGAGCAGTAAGGAGTGAGGAGGAAGGAGTGAGGAGGGAGGAGTGTGCCCACGCACAACAGACTGCCGTTGACACGAGAGCGTCTTAGACATCCTACACTAATTAAGAGAAAAATTAAGAGAAAACAGAAAAAACAACATAGGAATTTTGTCTGTTTCTTCGACTTTAAGATGTCTGAAAAAAATCCCTAAGGAATTTCTTTTTTAAATATAGCTACATCTCTTTTGGAGTGAAAGCGTGAGTAGGAGGTAGACTATCCGTGTTAAAGTTGCATTAAATATTCATGTATTTGTGTGAGGTACAGCTGCGTTTTGCCTGCAGGTTCGGTTCTTCTCCCCGGGCTCTGCCACCTGCTTGGCTGCAGCTGCTGGAGAACAAGCGGTGAGATGGTGTCACACATCTCAGAACATCCTGCAAGCAATATCTCTTTATTTTCTTAATCCTCCATCATTTCCGCAACTGTAGTTTTCTACAGTTTTTCTTTTTGAATTATTAAAGAAAAAAACAAGTGTGTGTGTGTGTGTGTGTGTGTGAGAGAGAGAGAGAGAGAGAGAGAGAGAGAGAGAGAGAGAGAGAGAGAGAGAGAGAGAGAGAGAGATCCCAACCAAACTTGAGCCACTTTTGCCATACGGCATCTCCTCGTTTTTTCTTCCATTCACTGCTGACGGTCCAGCAGCAAGTTCATCTGTGTGTTGTTTCTCCCAGCACGGCTTTTCCTCCCTCGGATCACCGCATGTCTGCACCAGGTGGAGTAGAGACCGAGATCAAAGAAGGACACACGCCAAACTACTATTTACAGGTCCTACATCCGAAGAAGAATCGAATAAAACCGTGCGGGTTTTCCACTGTAACCCAACGGAGTTACGCTTCGAGGCTAAAGTGGTGAGGACGAGACAACAGTAGGTGGAAACGAATGACTTTTCCGCATTGTTGCTGCATAAATATCATTTGGATTTTCTGAGAGAGAGAGAGAGATAAAAGAAGATGAAGATGTCGCCTCCAGATCGAAGGAAAACCATGCGCGACCTGGCGCTGGAGATCGGGACTCGAGTCCTGCTGTTCGGGGTTTTTGTGTGAGTACTCCAGGGCGAAGTCACTCGCTGTGGCATGACAAATACTCAAACTTTGTTTTCCTATGCAATTCATCGACAATATTACGACTGTAATGTTTCTAAAACAGGTCATTAGATCTCAGTATCAATGTGACATGCAGAAGCGGTTGGCCGTGTTGATATGAACAATAATATTAATATATTTCAGATGGACAACGTCTTCATTTGATCATTTAAAAGCCCCAACTTCGTGTTGTTTGCGAGACAAACGGAGGGCGATTAGTGGCTATAATCAGCATTTGGTTTGCACGTTTTCCTTTCGTGTTGCTGGTACTGGGTTTGAAAGAAAGCATCCTTTCCGACGGGGCTTAAGTCATACAGTAGTCTGTGCCACAGGTTGTTTTAGCCCTATTACCCATGATTACATATTTGAGCTGAGCTTCAAATATTTCTGTCCTGTGTGTGTGTTTAATTTGATATAGCCTGTAGTTGACGTTAGAATCGCAGACATGATCCATTGATCCATTGAAGTATGGATGCCACAAACTGACCACAAATAAGGAGCTGGTGTTAAAAACATAAAATAAAAGATAGTTTGCAGTAGACTGTAATTAATCCTTGTCCTTGGTCTAAGTGTCACAGTCTTACATGGACTAACATATTGATTTACACTATATCTAATATACTGGCTAAGCCTTATAAATATACAGTATTTCGGTATTTTTCATTCAGTGAAAGGTCTGGAATGGAAAATGCCCTTGGCACTGTGACCTGACCATTGGCTTCAACCAATTTTCATATAATTGGAGGTAGATGATGGGGAATTAAAGATGTGAGCATTAACTCTCTCTTTGTGTCTATCTTCCTTGATATATAAAGCAATAATGCACAGTAGCCTATAGTCTAAATCTAACTGAAACATTTTTGAATGAGGAATCCCCACTGACAAATTAACTTATGTCTGAAAACTGTTCATTAGGTTATAGCTGTTGGGGTACATCCATGCAGTTCGTTATGGTTCGTGTCGTTTGCCATGCTGTAAAAACCTGCTGGATGCTGTAAGCAACGGCGGGAGTGTGAGGAATAGTTCTGGCTTGGTACCGCTCAGAGGCGGGGAAACGTGTCACGTAGCGGGCAGGCAGCAGAGCGCGTAGTTCGAACCTCCGTTTGTTGGATCGCTCGGCTCAGGGGGAAGGTTGACTCGTGGATCTGTTAGCTAACCGCCTTGCATGTTCGCTGTGATGAAAGTAAGCGCACGTTGGCCTCTAATGTGGAGACAGTATGGTGCATGAAGGCAGAGGTCCTCTGGGGCATTTCCTGAGCAAACAGGCGCCCGAGCTAGATTCCCATCTCATTTAAGCTGTGGATCTGATGGAGTCTGTGGAAGAAATGGTAGTAATTTCCCCACTGAAGTGCCTTGGTACTGCCATCTGATAAAGGCTGTCTGTATCTCAGTCAGGCACCTTTATCACCTTTCACGTGGAAAGAAAAGCGTCTTGATGACCTTGGACTGAAAAGTAGAATAACGTATTGTTTTATTCCCCCATCCAGCCTTTATAGTTAATGGGAAAATTAACCAGAATAAATCAAACATCTGTTGGCATGCTGTTAATTATTAGTGTTATGAAATTATACATCGCACAACTGTTGCTGCAGCTGTAATTGCAGTATCCTGAAAGGTAGTTGAGACTCTTTTTGTGCATATAGTCTGCACACGTATTTCACTGTAAGGCTGGGCAACTTTAATACTTGGCGGGGCCATAAAATTGAGATGTGTCTCTGATGGATCTGGAATAGCTCTCCTTTGTCACAGCCTCCCAAAAGTAATGTGCCCGATATAATTTCGTGCAGCATCACTAATTTCAAAAGCTCTTCATGCACATTAAGCGATCTGTCAGATTGCGTGTGTATAGAGAATGATGCTCACTTTGTTGCATATTTATGCAAAACAAACAAACAAAAATACATTTGGGATGTCGTGTCCTTGACGTACTCCTTGGTATCTTGGGTTTCCTTTGTCACTGTGCTGCAGTTTTTTTTAGCTATGGAAGCCTCTCAAGATTCCTTTACCATATTGTCACGATTAGATTCAACTGAGACTATGTACAAATGTTGCAACATTTGATTCCTTCATTTTAGAGATTTGACCTCCTGTAAGAAGGCAACATGTTGTGTTGAATGCAGAATTCTATGAAAAGGGTGAAACATCAACTTTGTTTTTATAAATTTTCTGTTAGTGTGATGGTGTGAGGTAGCCCATCACTGATAAACATGGACACAAGAATATTTGTATTATTGAACTTATTATACACCTTTGATCCACCTGCGGGGTGATGAGGGTCCCTGGCATTCTGTAAAGTTTGTATTATGTATAAACACATTAATGTTTTGGTAAAGTAGCAGGTAACACCATGCGTGTATATGTAATTGTATGAAATACAAATAACTCAGTTGTATGAAAATGAGTTATAGTGATATCATTTAAGTCTCAGTATTCTCGTTTACCCTCATATTAAATCTGAAATGGGACTCATTCACAAAGGTAACAAAGGATGTTGTCACTAGAGAGAGACAGAAACTGCTAAAAAATGAACAGGCGTGCCAAGAATTCTTTTTTTTATCTAGATGACCCAGAAACAAATCAAGCACAATGTAGAGGTGAAATGGGTTTGACTCTCTCATCCCCAAACCTATCATCCTGAGCATAATCTTTATGTAAAAATAAGACTCCATTCTTAAAAATACCCAGGAAAATGTACCGCTAAAATGTAATTAAGGCAATACATTTTCAATATTTTCTGTTGAAGGTTTAAGAAGAAAATGGGGAAATATGCTTCTTTTCTAATGTCCTATCTTGCCTTGTTTAAAATGAATGTTCTGGAAGTGTTTCAAGATCCTATTATGCTCAAAAAAAGTTAATGCGGACTGTAAAACCTGAAGTCAGGCTAGGCTGCCTTTTGTAGCTCCTTCCCGCGTTACTTAGAAACGCCCACATATGCTTCTGAGGTCTTTATTTGCCATCTTTGCATCAGTCAGATCTTTCAGCACACCCTCTGTTTCTTCCCACACCGCAAGGTGACTGTTTTATGTTTTATTGGGTGCCAAACATTCTGAAGACGTCACTGGCTGTGAAAGACTGTGGTAAAGGCTGTGTGAATATCGCCTTGACGGGGATCCGCTGGCAGAGAGAACAGCGTTGAAGCGGAGCCCCGGAGAGCGATGGAGGCTTAATTCAAACGAAATCGGAGGTGTGACATTTAAATACAAAGCAAAAGAGAGCAGAAGAAAAGGGGGACGCTATAAATCATGGGCACTGTTTGGTGTCACACACACACACAGGGAAGATAATGAGGTTTGGACTGTTTCATCTCCAGCTACTGTTGCTGTTATTGGGGGGGTGGTAGTAAAAGACGAGAACAGAAGAGAGTCTTTGTTATGTGAATAAAGTCCTCAGCAATGAAAGTGTTTAATCACTCCATTCATGCCATCTACAGTGATTATTATATACTTGTCATGGTGACTGAAAGGATTACGTTAATTGTGTTTCTGAGATTGTGATCTAGTTCAAATGTGTTAGAGTCGATTAGGAGAAATTTACGGGGAGCACGTTACAGCAACATAAGACAAGAACTCTGAGGAAATGAAGAGGCCGGAGATGCTGATGAAACATGACAAGCTGATGGTGAGGATGTTGTTGGTAATAGTTCATCTAAAATAATCAGATTAAAGAGTTTTAGTCTCTTTCGAATTGCAATATTCACTGAAATTTTACAATTTTGAAAAGCATAATTCTAGTCCTGTTTAGATCCCATTGATTTCATTCTTGTCGCCAGAACTGTAAATACCATGTTCATCATTGGAAACACCCCAGACCCACTCAGTGCCTGTTCTACAACTGACGTCTATCCAATGTAGCTAAGTGTCCCCTTGATCAAGCAATTCAGGCAAAAACATGATGCCCACATCTGCAAAGAGATGTGGAAGAGATTGTGCAAATGATTACTAATGACTAATTATGTGGTTCATAAGGGAAAAGGCCAGTAGTATGAGGTGCAGTGTGAATGAAGCAGACTTCAGTCCACCTTTAGCCATTTTAGAATCTGCAGAATACCCAGAAACCTCTGTGCTCAGCTGCTGTAGGGGGGACTCAGTCTCAGGAAGATGATAAAGTGTAAAGTGAAGTTTTGTGAAGTATTGCATATGACAAATGAGATCAGAGATCTAGGTATGGAGCAGCAATTTGTACTGACAGCCAAACTGGGGATCCAAAACCCAGAGCCCCATATAGCCTGCGCGAGTCAGTAACAAATCTGATAAGCAGTACAGCAGTCCAAAAACGTGATGCTGAGAGCAGATTAGAAATAACAGCGTGACATGCAAACACCAGAGACTACAATAAGGAGCTTACAGAAGCTCAGAACCTCACAAATGAGCTATACAGAAAAACCCCTGTTTCTTTGTATGTTATTGTGTGCATCACTACCAAATTTTACTCTCTCTTTCTCTCTTGTTGAGGAAAATGTTTATATTGAACATAAACTACATAATCTACATCTGCATAGAACTTGAACATTAATTTTATCATGTCTTCATTTGTGCAAAGAAGTTCACATAAATACTCCTCGCAGGCCTTATCACAGGTTGTCTGGAAACCTAGAAGGTTGTTGGAAAACTTTTGTGTTATCCAAACCATTCCTGCATGATGTGTGGGGGTCATCTTTCTGAACGTCCACCCAGCCAGGTTTCAGCCTTCAGGCAGAGGCAGGGAGAATTCAGGCATAAATCTCTTGGTGTTTAGTGGAATTCATTATGCTATTGATTTTCACAAGAGCCCCTGGACCACAAGCAGCAAAACGGCCCAAAGCATCAATGATCCTCCACCGTATCTGGCAGTGGATAATCAGGATCTTTTCTTTGTACAAAGTCAGCATTTTTTTTGCCAAATGTAATGATGGTGTGAAAGACCTAAAAGTTCATTGCTTGTCTCATCTAGCTATATTACATAATTCCAATGACATTTTGCAGGTTTTGGGCTATTAGGAAAGACTTATTTTGTGGTACAGGTAAAGGTGGTAAAGGTATTTCTGAAAGCCCCAAAATGTATCAAAACTGTACAATTCTGAAAGTATGATCTTGACTAATTTACCATCCTCCTAAATGCACATTGTTTAATATGCTTACGCGTTCTTTTGCTAACTTGTTGGTGATCAAAATGTTTGAACTACATATCTGTCTTTATTGTTAAAGATCTTGAATAACTATAATCACTTGCAGGACATTTTATGTTCTTTTAATGCCATAAACTCAGTCAATAGGATTGATTTTCTATGGCTTGTGTACCCACATATCCGTTGTTTGGACAGCTTGGGTGCAGTGAGTTTGCTTTGGATTTAAACTTTCCAATGTTCAATGGTCTTCAAACCATGATCGAATGTCAACTGACTGATACTTTTTTATATAACTAGTTTTTAGGTCCGCAACATTTTGTCTCGTATGACTTGACAATTCTTTGTATTGATGTTGATGGATGTAAACATATGTATACGCCAGCAACAGGAAAGGGTAATGGATGATAATGGATAGTAGGAGCATTTTATTTAAAGTACTCATGCAGAGATAACATTCTCCTCCTGGTGTGTGTGTGTGTGTGTGTGTGTGTGTGTGTGTGTGTGTGTGTGTGTGTGTGTGTGTGTGTGTGTGTGTGTGTGCGCGCGCAGAGGTGAGGTGCTTCTCCTGGTGTGTGTGCAGAGGTGAGGTGCTTCTCCTGGTGTGTGTATGTGTTTGTGCAGAGGTGAGGTGCTTCTCCTGGTGTGTGTGTGTGTGTGCAGAGGTGAGATGCTACTCCTGTTGTGTGTGTGTGTGTGTGTGTGTGTGTGTGTGTGTGTGTGTGTGTGTGTGTGTGTGTGCGCGTGCAGAGATGTGGTACTCCTTATGAAGTTCTGACTCTGTGTCTATCCTTTTATAACATATCGTTTTTAGTGTGATCACATGAAACCTGAGCACAAAGATAATGTTTGTGTAGTATTCAGTGCATCATATAGCTAACTAGATTCACTCTTACACAATCACTCACAAATACAACCAGCTTGCAACCACGAGTAGTGTTACAGAATGTTATTAATGTAAGACTGATAAAGAAGCCTTTACCTCTGCCCCTCTTGGTCGCATTTGAGTTTCAGAAGGAGTATGAATGCATAAGTGGTGAGATATGTTGGGCAGTTAGAGATTAAGTGTCTCAACAGCCTTTACAAGAATAAATTACATAATGTTAGTCATCGCTAGGCACACGTTACCTTCAGAATCCCCTCAGTCAAGATGACTGATTTCTTGACTATGCCTGATGAAGGTGAAACACAAGAAACAGAATGTCTTGAGAAGGAGGAAGAAGATTAAAACGAAGAGTGAGAAGTAATATAATTCATGCAGAAATAATAGGTTTGGCTTGGTTACAACTCTATGTAAGTATGTTTATATTACAAAGGCATTTTTCCTTCTGTTACATTTTCTCCTTCAGACAAATTACAAATTTAGCAGAGGAGATTTGGCTTTATAAATCCTGTCCAGAATGCACCCTGCGTATTGAGCAGAAAGTTGCTAGCTTGGAAATATAAGAGTAAGTTAGCATTTGTTAATACAGTGATCCTCACATTTTGCCTTTCCGCATTGCTATTGTTATGTGCCTAAAGTCTTTCTCACTTGAGAGAGTGAGAGCTAAGCAGTGCCTTGTTCCAAATATTCGAAGCAAGGTACAACAGTTGCTCCCTGGGAGAGCGTTCACTGGCAATCAGCAGCTCTTCCCATTGGGAAGTCTCACTGCAGCTGAATCGCTCACACATTTCTGATTGGCTGACAAATAACTTCAGCACTGGTGAGGAAAGAGGAACATTGCCATCCCTCTGACCCACTTTCCCCTCATGAACCTGCAATGGATAGCAAGCTGCACTGAACTCAATCCCAGCAGCTGATTCTTAAGTAAAACCTCACAGACCATTTATACTTGTATGAAAAAAGATATTCCAAGCTCTCAGAAATTAGGCAATGCAGAAAAAACTGCAGTGAAAATGTCGGACGGCCTGACCCCAGAGTCACAAATAGCATCTGCTCCAGTGAGGGGCTCTTCCACTGTATGGAGACCCAGTGCCATGAGCAGTGGGCTGACATTGAAGCAGTGAGCCGTGACAGTTTAAAGCTGTTTTGGAATGGCTGGAGCTTCAGTCATCAATTTGAACATTATAGGAGGTGTGCTGCACTAACGCTGGCGCCATTACATAAAACAACATTTTCTTTCCATTTCGATGAGATGATATATTTGGGAAATGATATGATTGTATGTTTGATGTACTACTTTTAGTTTATATACACACTAGTAACTTGCTGAAAAAGCCATATGAGTCCAGTGAGCCATGAAAAATAGTGTTGCCACTAGAGCATGAATAGGCCCTCATGAGTATCATCCTGGACTTCACTCTATAAGTCATCAACCTAACAAGGCATAACAGAGTCCGATCAACAAGCTCTTTTAGGAAGAGATGAATGGTGGCACTTTATAAAAGCAAACGAGAAAGAGCCTCTTGTTATATGTCTCTCAGTATTTTTACAGAGTGCAATCACTTCATATTTCTTAAATTTTGGACATATTCAAATATGTTTCTTTAAAAAACATCACGCATTGTAGATAGTCCTTTTCATGGGTATAATGAGTCACTATTACTGAGGTGAAAATCGCACTGGGGAGAGAAATGTGAAAGATGAAGGTAAAGGTGGAGGTTTGATGATTAAAGATGGTTAAAGTCTACAGTCTCAAAGAAATGAAAGATTTGATGTTTAATGTTTAAAGTCTCTACTGCCTACAGAAATGGGAGGTTTGGTGATTAAAGACTGGATAAAACTACAGCTACACATAAATGGAAGGTTTGAGAATAGATATGGGAGGCCAATTACAGAAGCGTGAAAATAGTGACAATGAGATTCATGTGGGAAGTCAAACTAGACTGGTGGTCTTTGTGCCAAGCAGTCTTAATACTCTGTCCTCTCTCTCTCTCTCTCTCTCACTCCTGTTTTTTAATGTAAGTAATGTTTAGTACAAATTGGTTGAAGCAGTTACAGCAATCATAGTTCCTTATGATACTGACACAGCTGCTGTGTGCATCTGTAAACCTGATGATGTACTCTCTGTAATGTCTGGGTTGAGAACAGCATATGGGATCAAAGTCTTCACTGGATGGAACAACTCTTACATATTTGGTGAAGGCTCTAATCACCATCTGCTATGGTTAAACCATGATCTGCATGACTCAATACAAGCCAGGTAAACACATTCATTCACTATGTCAGAATAATCTTTTCATTGATTTATTGATTAATTTATTATTTCTTGCATTCTAATGTATTCATAATATATGCAAATCTATATAAAACTGCTTTCAATCATTTGGTGATTTGATAAGTTCTGCTCCTTACGTCTTAACCACATGACCACACCAACCACACCATTATTCACAATTTAATTTTAGAGGTCAAAGAAAATTGTTTCTTGACAGAAACATTGTTCAGTCAATGAAATAAGGCCAACACAAAGCTGACAGTCTGCACAGAGAAACTGATTAGTGGGTAAGTAAGTCTGGAAGGTAAATATTTAACTTTAGCCTCAGCGCGGAAATAAAATGGCAATTGTTTTAATAAAGGAGCATGTACTGGTATTTATTAGTGTATTCCTGTAATGCTTGTTTTCTGGAATGCTTGAAGTGTATGCAAGTTTAAACTAGACAAAAATCTTGAAGCTAAGCCAAAGTGTCCTTATTAGCGTACCCTCTTCTTAGAGAAATTGTTAATGGGGTAAATATGTCTGGTACGGACATATTTAACTTTTGCCTCAGCACGGAAATACAGTGACTATTAAAACATTCTTGTTTCTTGGTCAGTGTAAGTATGTAATTATGGGATGCATGCATGTGGAATATGCATCAGACCTGTATTTACCTGTCTCTGTAGACACCTGCTTCTACAGTAGTACTAAAAACGAGACCAATCAGTTTCAATACAAAGTTGTGCTCCTTTAAAGAATGTTAATATGCCAGCTTAGTTACCCCCTGGTTACGCTGGTCTTGTCATCTCCTGTTGTGTTAAAGTGAACACCAAGCTTGGATTCCAGAGTGCATTTATTCATTCTTCCTTTCAATACTACACAAGCCTTTTTGGTGTTTAAATTAATTTCTATTAGTTATATATAAAATGAGTGAGATGGATTTTCATGAATGGTTGCAGCAGGAGTTTTGAAACAATTGCTGCTTAAATACAGTTTTGGTCTTTATCTAAGTCCTAAATAATTAAACCAATCGAAAGTAAAAAATTGTCAGGCAATGCACATACTGTACTTTGTTATATCCTTACCGGTCATTGATGGAGAAGTGAACCACTATGGAAAAACTCTATGGAACGTGTTTCAGTTCAGTTCAGTTCAGTTGTTGGTCTGTCAAAAAGTTACCCTTCAAAATTCTGCTCAAACGTAATATGTTCAGATCAGAAGATTTCAGATCACCTCAGACGACGAATTCAACTAGAATAGGATACAATAAGATTTCTAAAGACATGAGCCCCCATCGTTTAAATGTTCACCAAATGTTTGTGTCCACCCAAACTGTACAAGAGTCGGTGTACAAAAAGCACTGTAAAAGAGTTGCTGATGGCATCTTGCTACAGAGGAAACCATGTGTGCTTGAAATTTGTGCAAGTTGAATATTTTGGTAAATGCTGACATTGTTTGGACAAAAGACAACACTTCATACCAGTGCAAAAACCTTCACCTGCCTGTGACGCATGATAGAGTAAGTGATGTGTGGCTGCTGTTTTTGTGGGCAGTCATTATTTAGGAAACTCCAACCAGGTAACCCTCTTTCCTGTCAGGTAGCAAGCTCTCCTATAATTTAAAAGTCAGATTTACTGAGATTACTCATAGAACAAAAAAAGGACTGCAGATAGGTTTGATACAGTCTGTAAACTCTATATTTATTGAATCTATTTGAACTGGCCAATGAGTGTATGTACAAGGTAGAACCTTCTAATAAAAGAGGTGATGTGTTATTACTGAACTATATGGTATATCTGAGTATATTTATATCTGAGTATATAATGACAAACTTTATTGATCCCACGAGTGGGAAATTCAGTTACATTCATATATCTGAGTATATTTACTAAGCATAGTTCAAGCTTTGTTGTGTAATAGTTACTGTATTGTTTTATGACAAAATAATTATTGCAAGTCTACAATATAGCATGTACAATTTCCTGTGTGAAGCCTGTGTCGGTTCTTCATATCCAAGGACATGGCTTCATTTTCACTTGGGGGGTGCAGAATTATGGCTGACTAAGAAGCGCGGGTGCTGTGATGGCTGTGGTGACCCACCATTAATCACGAGGGCCTGAATGATGATGTGAGCTGTGAAGGAAGGAGACTGCTGGAAGAACACCAGCTCAGTCGTAGCAGCTAGCACAAGCGCTAAGCTGACAGGGTCTCTCAAAGTGTGCAGGAGGTGAACTTTTTTACTGTCAGCATGTCTCTCTCTCTTCTTCCTCTTCTTTACTGTCAGCAGGTCTCTCTCTCTCTCTTCTTCCTCTTCTTTACTGTCAGCAGGTCTCTCTCTCTCTTCTTCCTCTTCTTTTTTGCCACACAGCTTGGTCTGTTTCAAAAGGAGCTTCTCCCGGTTTGCCAGTGAACGATGCCAGCTATTTCCAAACGGTTTCAAGTAAATGGTGCAGGCAATTGAAAACTGCTTTAAATTTTGAAACAACAGGAGCCAGCATTGATGTCTCTCGTTGTCTGGTTCTTGAGCAAAGAAATAATAGAGAGAGAGAGAGAGAGAGAGAGAGGAATAATGAAAGAGAGAGGATGAGTTATTGCTCCATACCTCTCCATTACCAAGGCCCTTGAATGTCTCTAGTCAGAGTGTTCACAGATAATAATAATAATAAAGTAGGAGAGTTAAGAGAGAGAGGGGTGAGGGAGAGGGGTGAAAGAGAGGGGTGAGTGAGGGGGGTGAGAGAGAGCACTGGACTGGCCTCCTTGCTCTTTCTCAGGCACTTTTATTGAAACAAAGCCTATTTCAGTTCTCAGATCACATAGTCCCAGCACAGCACCATGTCCACATGTCTACAGCACCATGTCCACACACCCATAACATCAAAATTTACTTTGAAGCTAAATGTAGTCCTAGTGGCTACAATGACTTTCTTTGATTGTTAGTTCTGCTCAATCTACATCTCCTAATGAGCACATATAATAAAGAACAAATGTAAGCCTTTGTGTAAGGTGACTTATTCAAGCAAACTGTACCTAATGAACTGTGTGGCTGTGTTACCACCTGCCCGGTGACCTACCACACAGGGGGGGCATTTGTTGAACACACAAGCACTGCTTGAAACCTTGCTTCACATGTCAGTCATGCCCAGCGTGTTCCTGGATAGCTTGAAAAAATGACTGACGTTTCTCAATAAAGAACCGATTCCCTAGCAGTTGTGTGTGCAGGTGATGCTGCATCACCTGGGATGTCGGGCTAGATTCGACATAGGAAAATCTCTTGATAGTCTGCTGACTGCATTGTCTTACCTCATTTCATCATTAAGTGGAAGACGTGTATGTTGAGGAAGCTGAGTTGAGTAGAGATGGTTTCACAGAGGACTCAAATGTTCCAGGTATACCAGGTCAATGGTGCCACGTTGGCAGAACGTTTAAACATGAGAATATGTGAACTTGCTCATGGCACTGGAGCAAAATGCTGGACTTGTGTGGTGAAATGAAATTCAGTTTGAGCTATTTGCTCCTGTCTTGTCTGATATGTTTGTATTGGGGGGGGGGGGGGGGGGGGGGGTGGAAGTGAGGATATGGTGGGGAGGGAGAAGACAACACTGATGAGGAGTGAGAAGGAGGAGTGATACAGATGAGACACAGATGGGTACAATTAACCACTGGATGAGAGACGAGGGGGTGTGGAAACAGAAACTAAAACAACAAAGCATATGGAAAATTAAAACAAGGAAATGACAACGGGGAATTGTCAAACATGACATACAGGTATATTAGTCATTTGCTAAATAATCACTCACAAATGGTAGTCTTTTTTATTCTAATACAAACAAAAAAATACAGTATTACAATCTAAAAAAAACTTATTTGGGCTACAGTGACAAGTATTTAGTGTGACCTCCTGTTATACCTTGCTCTCTCAGACCTAAGTGGAGTGGAACCTGAATGGGACAGTTCCAGAAGATTACTTCAGAAAATTTCACGACGACCTCCCTAAAAGAGTCCAAGATGTGTGTAGTGCCACTGGAGGTCACACTAAATACTGACTTTTGCTTGTAGAAGGCATTTTATCCTGATATTTTTAAGTGAACAAATTTGCTGTATTTTCTGCATGTATCTTAACAAAAATGCTGAAAAATAATTATATATGATCATTATTCATTTACTAAAGCAACAAATCTAATGGTGGCATTAGAAGTCTGTACTGCATGCATGTGTTTGTGTGTTTGTGTTTACTCCTTTCAAATATACATCACTCATCCTGTCTGCTCTGATTTCACCCATCGTCACTGACCCATGTGCGTTTGGAGCAGGGCCAGATCTCCTGTGGACGGACAAAGTACTGTCACATGAAAGCAGCCATATGTGATTCAGCACTGTCATCTGTGACATTTATTGTGAGCAATGACAAGAATGCCAGCAGTACTAAATGTCATTGGATGTGTGTGCCACCCCAAGCCTACAATGCCCAAGGCCAGGTAACCTTCCTCCTCTCCTGGAGCTGAGGCAGCTTAGTGGCGGACAGGCAGAGAACTTTGTCAGAGGACCGCGGGAGGTGTTGGGAGTGGCAGGGTGTCAGGGTTGAGGAGTACTCCCAGCCTAATTGGAAAATGGTTATTTTCAGTAATAGCAGCAAGAGTGGAGAAGTGTGTAATGGAGAGAGTATGTCACTGGAAACGTGCCCCCTGGGGACCACTGCACAGCACTGCAAAGTGGTTTTGCTATTCAAGCATACTTCAGATCACTTATCGGCCAATTATGTTGCTCTTAATGAGTTAAGTTGGTTGTGCTTGATTGGGTAAAACATCAGTGTTATGGTCCTCCAGGACAGATGTTTGACCCTTCAGAACCGTTCTGGTCTAAGATGTCCACACAAGGTCCCCAGTACTGTCTTTCTTTAGTTAAAGAAGTCCATGGATTGTGTCCGAACTGAGATGGATGGTGTAATTCCTGGAGAAGCCACTGTTTCTGATTAGGAATCATAGATCCAAGAGCTCCTCTAACCACTGGGACAAACATACTTCTACTTTCCTCTTACAGTCGTGGGTTTTTCGGGTCACATCTGTAATCATTACGTCCAGTTGGTTTTTCTGTTACTTGCTTATGTTTTTCTGTTATCTGTCTACATCCTGCAGTAGTTGTGTGTGTGTGTGTGTGTGTGTGTGTGTGTGTGTGTGTGTGTTTATATAGTGTATGTACATACGTACACATATGTACAATTCCCTTTACTTCCTGTACCTCCTGTATAGCACATCTCTTCATATTTTACCACAGTACAGTGCAGGTACTCCCTAGTGTCTTCTACAGATATACACATGCATATATATAAATACATAAAGAAAAGCTATTTTTTATATTGTCTGTGCACTCCTCATATATTTACATGGAGAGATATACGGTAATAAAAAATTTAGTATGGTGTAGAATACACAAGGTTTCAGGATAAATATTTCAGAGAGAAAACCTACATCATCTGGGCATGCTCACATGTGAATGTATATATGTATTTCTGGTTCTTTGCATTTTAACTGCTGTAACTCTAGTGCATTTATACAATATTTTGCTACAAGGACAATAGATGTTTGCAGTTAGTGGTGTAATTGCAGTCCTGCGAGTTAGAGTTTTAATGGCAAATGCATAAAGGCTGGTTAAGGTGCACTTGGATGAAATATGGTTGTCCATTGAAAAAAAGCCACATCTCTCGGTTTTATATGCTCTCCTACTCTTTTTGAAGAGCCCAAGGAAGACCAGGCTGATGACAGGCAGCCGCTGCAGCGTGTCAGGTGCATTCACTGAAACGGCAGGCGTGGCCCCAGCTCAGGGTGCAGACAGCACTCCCAGCACGCCAGCAGAGCGTGCCCCTTTCCAGAGGTGTGTGACTCTCCAGAGGTGTGTGAGTCTCCAGAGGTGTGCCACTCTCCAGAGGTGTGTGACACTCCTGAGGTGTGTGAGTCTCCAGAGGTGTGCCACTCTCCAGAGGTGTGTGAGTCTCCAGAGGTGTGTGACTCTCCAGAGATGTGTGACTCTCCAGAGGTGTGTGAGTCTCCAGAGGTGTGTGACACTCCAGAGGTGTGTGAGTCTCCAGAGGTGTGTGAGTCTCCAGAGGTGTGTGACTCTCCAGAGGTGTGTGAGTCTCCAGAGGTGTGCCACTCTCCAGAGGTGTGCGACTCTCCAGAGGTGTGCGAGTCTCCAGAGGTGTGCCACTCTCCAGAGGTGTGCCACTCTCCAGAGGTGTGCCACTCTCCAGAGGTGTGTGACTCTCCAGAGGTGTGTGACTCTCCAGAGGTGTGTGACTCTCCAGAGGTGTGTGAGTCTCCAGGAGGTGCAATCAGGTCTGATGCTGCAGGCTTTGGGTTTAGCATGTAGATTATAATGAGGTCAATGGGAGCCACGTACAGTGTGGAGAGTTTCTTCTGCTCTCTCGCTCTACCTCACACGTGTAAACATGCTCACTCACACACACCCCCAAACACAACCCTCCTCCTATTTCATCTGTTTCCTGCTCCACAGGCGAGGGCTGAGGTGGGTAGATATTAGAAGTGTTGGTTAATGAAGATGATGAACTGGAGAAACGTGATGAGGCACTTCAGCAGTGACACTCGTCCTCGCGCAGCTCCTCATGACCCATGAGCTCCAGGATGGGCTTATCTGGGGAGAAACTTCCTCCTGTTCCATTAAAAGCTTCTTTAGCAGGGGTCAAGGTTTACTTGGTAATTCAGTCTCTGGAGGTATCCAGAAAGCAGTGAGCATGTGATGTTAGTTGACAGGCTTCACAAAAATACTGACAATGTGCTGTGTAGTTTAATAAAAGACTAGCTAGGGATAACGAACAGGACCACAGTTTATATGTTAAGATGAAAAAGGTGCATAGATCAGGGGATGCCTGATTACCATAGTAGAATATAAATATCAACATTCTCTTTACTGACAGAAATCCAGGAGATAATATCCAGGGTAGCAAGGGAAACACAGAAATGTTGCTGTCTAGTCTGGGAAGAAAGTGTTTACCAAGACAGTGTCCAGTGCTTTGTCCAGTGCTTTGCAATAGCTGCATGCAAACTGCTAATGCACTGTGGTTCACAAGCACAATGAGCACTTGTGCTCTGGAGTTAATACATGGAGAGTGAACAGGTTCATTCAGACTTTGAAACCCTGTAAGAACTGTGGACCGAAAAAACAGCCCCTCCTCCCTCCCTTACACTTAAACCTGGAGCCATCATCTTCCTTTCTTTATGACCCCATTTGCTCCGAGTCTGCTCACTCGTAGAAGCTTAAAGTGTTCATACACCAGGCAATTACAACATTTGATAGAAATATTGATCCTGTGGCTCAGGTTGGCAGATGATGTAGAGAGCGTGATTGACAGTCGGCTTCTACCAACCTCGTTCTCTTTTGGTTCCCCCGTTGCATGTTGTGGGAGGGGGTTTTACACCCCCAGGGGTTGTGGGAGGGGTGTAAGTTCTAAGACTGGGGCCAGACCATGGGTCTCCAATGCACCAGTTGTAGCTTGGCCCCGATTAACTCCATCCTTGCACCGACATTCAGCATTCCACTCATGGGTCCGCGTGGCAGGTGTTGTGAGTGCCGCCTTCTGCTCGCGCTCCGTGGAAGACCTCAGCTGGCAGGCAGTCTCTTATTTTAGCTGCCCAATTCACGCCTGACTAAATCTTGGGCTCCTGTAGAGGTCTGTGCCCTAGACTCATGGGATACCTGTTAATAATGTGATCATTAGCTGAAAAATGAAACCACTAGCCATGTGTGACATACTGTCCATGTAATTACTTCTAATTGGCTATTGGAGGTACCCAGGGGAGACTTGAGTAGCAAGAGCTGTTTGCCCCCCTTTATGAATAGCACATTTAATATTTTGAAATATTTTACTTGCACAGCTGTAATTTTATTTAATTTTTTTATTTTTTTTTTAATTTTTTAAGTTTTTTGGTCTTTTTTGCTAGGAATTTATCTATTAATTGGAACTGACACGCACTTCAGAATTGCTGAATGCTTTGCACAAAGGGGTACAGCATGACATGTGTCAGAAACATTTTCAAAGTGATGACTAAGAAAAAGTATGAAAGTAATTGCCCCAAACATGGACAAATATTAAGAAAGAAGACTGATGTCTGATGGTATAGAACAGGGGTCGGCAACCTATGGCACGCGTGCCACCGTTGGCACGCCGAGACATAATCACTGGCACGCGCCACGCTGGACCAGCATCAGCAAAAAAAATAAATAATAAAAAATCTCAGACAGAGAACACGATCCTCCAATCGAAATCGCTCCTCGACGCTCTGCTCGGCGGAGGCGTTTATACTTGGCGATCAATCGCGATATAATACTTAATTTATGTCCATTTACACCTCCCCTCTGCTAACAATTACCAATGTTATTTGTTGATGTGATAGTGGCACACTCATTGACTAGACACGTTAAAGTTGGCACTCCATGTCTCAAAGGTTGCCGACCTCAGGTATAGAATATATAAAATCTGCTACATTAAGTAGATGACCCATGTCAGATTGTGACCAGTCGTCAGAGCAACACTCCAATCATATTACTAGCAGCTGGCTAGTTATATATAACATACAAATACAAGAGAAGACCAATGGTAAGATGAAGCTATGGACATTACACATTCCCATTGCCTTTAGCAGCAATATTTTTTGGCTATCAATGAATATGCAATTAATTTCATACTTTCAATAGTTACAAGGTCAAAAACCAGATGCTCTTACATCTTTCAAAAAATATCTTTTGATCTTATTCCCTTTGTTGTGAGTTCCAGGAGCCAAACTGTAATTTGTCTCTGCAAGGTGCTTACAGCAAACACGCCATGATCTCACATCATGCTTTAGGGAAATTTCCAAGGTGTTTGTGCGTTTCTTGCAGCCGTGCTGCCCTCCTACCTGTGCAACTCCTGCCCTGGTTGAACTCACACTTTCTCTGCGATGTTCTGGTCTTGATGGAGATACCCAGGTGGGGTCTGTAACCTGCTGCTCAGTCATTCACTTCCAGGCATCTCTCATTTGGTATCCTAGAGACCTGAAGTCTCCTCATACAAATACACATTACTGCTGAGGCAGTGGGGTGGGTTATGACTTCTACTCTCATAAAGAAAAAACAAAGCCTTAGATCATTAAGGGCATGTGGATCTCCTGTACATGGAGGGGATTCTGAGTATGGACCTCTACAGTGGAGTGGAAGGATATAATGGTACTAGCTTAAAAGGGCCTAGTAACCGTTCAGATCTAGTTAGTTTACTTAGCTTCATGTTTCTGAATGTGTGTCCAGACTACACATTTATACCCCAGATATGGAATCATCAAGTGATCAGACCTGTGAATTTTTAAAGCCTTTCAAAGCATCAAAAATGTTAACTATTTTAACATTTTACATATATTTTGCAAATTGCAGGAAGTGGTGTATAAACAGGTAACTGTAATAAAAAAATAGTCAACTGTGCTCTAAATTGCAGTACACTGAAACCAATGCACATCGTGCAAACCATTGCATAACATATGAACAAAGTATGTTACAGTACAGTTCCAGTTACAGGTGAGTGCTCAGTATTAGTGTTACTTGACCTTAGTTCAGCTTTTGATACCGTGTATCATCAAATTCTGATTAATAGGTTACGTGATTTGGTCGGTATATCTGGTACAGCACTTGCCTGGTTTACATCATATCTCACTGATAGAAGCTTCTCTGTGACTATTGCTGATTTTGTGTCTCAGTCTGCTCCTATTTCTTGTGGGGTTCCACAGGGTTTGGTTTTGGGGCTCTTGTTGTTCTCTCTATATATGTTGCCCTTGGGCCAAATTATAAAAAGTTTTAAAGTAGCTTATCATTTGTTTGCTGATGATATCCAGCTCTACTTTTCATTTAAACCTAATGAGGTCCAGAGTTTGCAGAGGCTAATAGACTGCGTGGATGCCATCAGGGAATGGACAACAAAAAACTTCCTGCAGCTTAATGCTGAAAAAACTAAAGTTTTGATTGTTGCTCCTGAAAAGGTTATTCCATTAATTAAGGTAAATCTTGGCTCGCTGTCCCCTGCTGTCCACTCAAACCTGAGGAATTTGGGAGTTGTATTTGATCAGTCGCTGTTGTTGGACGCGCATGTTAAACAGCTGTCAAGATCTTGTTTCTTCCATTTAAGAGTAGTATCAGATTCAGAGCTGGAGATGCTTGTGCATGCATTTATCTCAACTCACATTGATTACTGTAATGCTCTTTTCTCTTCACTTACAATATCAGCCCGTGACCGTTTACAGATGATTCAAAACGCCGCAGCAAGACTACTTACTAAATCTAACAGACGCTCGCATATCACTCCTCTGTTAATATCTTTACACTGGCTTCCTGTTGAATACAGGATCCAGTTTAAAATATTAACACTTACTTATAGAGCATTGCATGGCCACGCCCCTAATTATTTGGTTGATCTGCTTCACCCATATGTACCAGCTCGTTCTCTTAGATCGAGTGACTTGAATTCACTGACAGTTTCACGTTCTCGCTTAAAGACTCGTGGAGATCGAGCTTTTGCGGTCATTGCTTCCAAACTGTGGAATGCACTGCCCCTGTCTTTGAGATTGGCTGTGTCTGTGGAATCTTTTAAAATGCAATTAAAGACCTACCTGTTTAAACAGGCATTTGGATAAATGGACCAGACAGAAATGCATTCTGTCTTCGTAAATTATGTGTTGTTTTATTTACTGTATATATTGTGTGGTTTATATATTTTGGATGTATTGTTTATATGTAAAGCACTTTGTGGCCTTTGTCTGTGAAAAGTGCTATATAAAAAATTTTATATTTTTTTTATACACTTTCAGACAGTGGCGGCCTCTGACAAATATCTCAGGGGGGGGGCAATTGTTGTGATGACATCCAAGGTGACCATTTCAGTGGGTAAATAAAAACTGACTTAACCAATGAAAATATAATCATAAATATATACTTCTCTGTACATTATAGACTGTACAGTATTTGTGCACCGATATATCTTGTAAATATCATCTTGGTTAAAGCTCTACAAAGACTGAACAATTAACTGTGGTCAACAAAAATTGTCATCTCTCAATTTGCCCTCACAAACAACTTTAAACATGGAGAGAGGCCAGATTTACCATTAATTAAATAAAGTGAATCTTTCCCACCCACAATAATTTCTGTGTTCCTCAGACAGCATTTTATTTTAGGTGTTGTGTGTTAGAATATAAATGGAACAGAACAGAATGCAGGGAAAGCAGAACAGGGCACTAGCTAACAGAACAGGGCACTAGCTAACAGAACAGGGCACTAGCTAACAGAACAGGGCACTAGCTAACAGAACAGGGCACTAGCTAACAGAACAGGGCACTAGCTAACAGAACAGGGCACTAGCTAACAGAACAGGGCACTAGCTACTTCACAGCCTGCTAGCCATGTTTTCCCTTCATACCATCAGACTAAAATCGCTGAAAAAGGGGCGATACTACAGGGAATGCACCTCAACATTGATTGGACAATGGCATTCAGACGCAAGAGAAACTGTCCAGAACAGACGTAGCTAGTTAAATTATAGAATGTGAGAGAAAAACTTCCTTTTCATCCTTTCGTGGTGCGTCGCCCAATCGCCCTAATTAACAAACCACCCTAATTAACAAACCGCCCTAATTAACAATCGCCCTAATTAACAAACCGCCCCAGCTTTCAGAGAAATTGTTTTTGATTCTATAGCTTTTATTTGCTTAAACCCTACCAAATCACAAAGAGTATTTGTGATTATAACATTCTACATTAATGGTTTGTTCAGTTTCCACTTTGAAATACTGTTACCAGTTCTTAAAAGTGTTCTTATAAGAGTTTTCATAAATGTCTTTCAGAAATAATGGCCTTAATACATCAGTGTAAAGTGTAGAGTGTCAAAGCTCAGGCACCATAATTTTGAGAGTGGTGCAAATGTAATATACCTCACATGAAACCATAAACTAATGATTCAAAATAAGTGGTCTGGTTGAATAAAGGGTTTTACAGTTGTGATGGTCCACATCATTCACAAATCCACAGAGAGAATGACAAGTAAGGTCATCAATAGTATTAAATCAACATTAAATCAAAGGTACAAATAGATGATTGTAAGGCGTCCTATGCAAGTGGAGGAGGTTCTTTAGAGAAAATCCACTGCCACCAGTTTGTGCATTTTCATTTTGGACCCAGAAGATTTGCTGTTTCCAAGTCATCAAAATATAGTCATGTCTGTAAGGCATCTGGCCTCAGCAAACACAGCCGATGAGCTGCTGCATGCCATCGCAATAGTGGTAGGTTTTCCTGCCTGTATCTTTTACCCTGCATCACCCAAAGGTTGTGATTGGCTCAGCCATGTGTCTGACCACATGCATTATGTAATGGCTATAGTCTCGACTGTTTTGTGTTACACTTACACTGTTCGGCTGCAGTCTTGGTCTTGACTTGGTCTTTGTGTAAACTTGATCCTCATGTGGTTCTTGGTCCTCAACAAATGAATTGTTTTGAGATTCATTAATAATAACAAAAACAATCAATAGAGCACCGTTAATAATAATTCACAAAACAATCAATAGAGCACCATAAATAATTACCTGGAGAACTAAAGCATGTGCACGTGTGTGTGTGTGTGTGTGTGTGTGTGTGTGTGTGTGTTTGTGTGTTCATGTTTATTCATTTGTGTGTTTGTGTGTGCTTGAATACTGTGGCTGAGTCCAATCAGTGCTGTCCCTTTGCTGAACTGAGGCTATTTAAATGTATGTTTACTTGGGTGTTGTGTCTGCCTCCCCATGTGGTCTATGTGTGTGTGTGTGTGTGTGTGTGTGTGTGGGGGGGGTGCGGAATATTAGGTCACTTTCCCATATGGATGTCTGTGGTGGGGTGGGAACATGTCTTGACATCTTGAAGGGCCAGTGCTATTTCCAGCGCGTCTGTGCATGCGGGTGTTTGTATGTTTGTGCTGGCTTGTGCCCGGCCTACAATAAGCCCCCCCCCACCCCGCACACACCCGACCCGCCCAACCCGCCCGCTGAGCCGTTACTGCGACATCTGCTGCACCGTGCAGACCTGGCAGCAGAGAGCAACCTGCAGGAGCGATCGCAGGCTCGCAGCCAGTGGGGAGACGGGAGAAGTCTCATCTTATTCTCAGTCATTTCTCACACTCCTTTCTCCCCCTCATCTCCTTGTGATTTTGTCTCTCAGAGGTGATGTAGTCTCTCATACTCGGTGAGTTCAGAAGGTCCTCACTTTCAGTAAGGAAGTGAGGTGACCTAAGGAAGCGGCTACATTAATCATACATGCGGTGCCATACCTTTTACTTGCAAAATAATGACATGCAGCATATTAAAAATGACAACCAGAGCTTATTTAACATTAGTTTCCAAGTGAGAGCCTCATACAAGTCTGAAATCGATTCTAAGTGAACGCCTGATGGAAAGTGGATAATCAGTTACTGTTGTAGGTAATAACGAAGACATAATTGTAAGCTCACTGGGAACTGACTTGTCATTATAGATGCTGTTAAGTGGCCTGAGACCATGTCACATTTTTATTGCACATCGAGAAAGAGGCTCGGCCAGTGCCTCCGCAATGCCAAAACATCCTGTCACAACTGCAATAACGCAACCAAAAAAATCAAAATGGAGATCCACAACTGTACAGCATCCTGAACACTGTAATGAAAGTTCAATTCCACGCCTTTTAGCTGTGTTCAAAGTGCCCCGGCTTCAAGCTGCAGTGCGTCTAGCCATTACTCCCAAGAGGCTGTAATAGTACAAAGGCGATTAAATAAGTGGTTTTGTAAAAATACTCCCTCGTATACAGCGCTTCAATCTTGCTCGTGTGTTACCTCTTTGATCCTTCCTCACAGACACAGGATCGTAAAGAGACGCCAAGGGGAACAGGACTGGGGGCGGGACTGGGGCAGGACTGGGGGCTTGACTGGGGGCGGGGAGCTGAACTGGGGGCTTGACTGGGGGCAGGGAGCGGGACTGGGGGCGTGACTGGGGGCGGGGAGCAGGACTGGCGGCGGGGAGCAAAACTGGGGGCGGGGAGCAGGACTGGGGGCGGGACTCAGGGCGGGGAGTGGGACTGGGGGCAGGGAACGGGAGCAGGACTGCGGGCGGGGAATAAATGGCTTTTATCTGTATTTGACAGCTGCTCTACATTACTCGATTACATTTTGAATATGTAGGAGCTGACGGTACAGTAGGGTGCTCAAAAAATAAAAGAAGCACAAACTTTTGTTGAGACAAAAAAGTTTATTGTGTGTAGTGGTGGCGTTTACGCAGCTTATAGAAGCACGTCTCCGCTGTAGCTGCCACCGAATGGTAGAAGGTGGTGACATGCATGACAGAACAACTTAGCTCAGTCTGTAACAAGCAGCACTTAATTAATGTTGCGTGAACAGCGCTCCTTGGTACACACCCTTAAGAGGCCACACCCCTAAGAGACTACACCCCTAAATGTCCAAATTGAGCACTGCTTGTCATTTTCCCTC
Organism: Brachyhypopomus gauderio; assembly: GCF_052324685.1. Taxonomy (NCBI): domain Eukaryota; kingdom Metazoa; phylum Chordata; class Actinopteri; order Gymnotiformes; family Hypopomidae; genus Brachyhypopomus; species Brachyhypopomus gauderio. Next base: position 21,669,953 of record NC_135225.1, read on the forward strand.
CAAAATGTCATGTGACTCGTTAGTGTTACTAGGTCTCAGGTGTGCATAGGGACCAGGTGTGTTCAGTTTTGTAGTACATATCTCACACTCTCATACTGGTCTCTGAAAATCTTAAAAGATGAATTGTTGCTCTACATGAAGATGGCCATGGCTAATCAGACTAGGATGTATTATAGCAATTTTCAAAATCGGCTTTAACTAGGTTTAACAGTATAAACATCAGGGGAAACAAAAAAGAGTTTGTAGTTTCATATCTGTGATTGTGATAATGGTGGTGGCATTTAGTTTTTCCAAGGTGCCTGCCCCCAGAAGAGAGAAAAAAGACTGAGAAAAGATTCTAAGTGAAAACCAAATGAAGACAAACTAACCACTTAGGTTCTTAGTCTTGGTCTCCAGGCTTTGGTGTTTTCATGGGTTCAAGGGCTAGCCATCTATAACAAGAAGAATTAATGTCAGAAACCCAAATACTTGTAAAGTACTGCTGAAAGTAGAGTAACCAAGCATGATGGTGAATGAGCCAAATTAGCTGCACTTTGCTTGAATGTAAATGGCTTTCTTTTCAGCTACCATTTTATCTTGTCCATGCAAAACAATGACAGTGGAGATTTGTTTTTTTAAACTGAGGGTAGGTATGTTCTCCCACGGTGTGTTCTCACACGGGTTCAAGGGTAATTCTGTTTTGAGAAGATGTTTGTGAGATGGTAACAGGGCTGCATTTTGTGGTATGGCTAGAGATGCATGGAGTGTGCCCCTAACCCCCCCCCCCCCCCCCCAACAAAGAACACAGGCTTCACATCTCAAGTAAATTAACCCTTCCTTAATTTTCCCAGACATCAATTCTGCATAACCATTGGGTTGCAGTCACTGCCTAGTTGTAATGGGGAATGTCATTCCAATATGGATTGTGTCTTGTTGTATTTAGGCTTGTCCTTCTCAGTAAACAGTCTGTTTTTGACAAAATCAAATAAATGACCTAATTTCTTTGCCATTATCCAATAATTAAATGTCATGAGTTTAAATGCTGACATTAAGGGTGATGTTTGGATCTCTCAGTCCAGTCACTCTTTCATCTTTCAGCTGAAGATTTTCTTACAGTCTGATGAAGCTGTAATTATGTGCCATTGCCTTTTGCTTTCTAGTGTACTCAAAGAGGGTTTTTGGCATACAGCCTAGTTAAACCTTTTTGCAAAGCTAAAGGCCTTTAGCAGGAAATACACTTTTTTACAGCATTAATATGTTGATTGAAGAAGCAGTACAAACTGGACTTCAGATGATTCCAGACAAAGCAGTATTAGCCCCCATAAGAGACAAACGAAATGACATCTATTATAAAAATGCATTAGTTATTCAATTATTTCTATCAGTGGTTCGAATGTACCTTACATAATACTTTATTGATGTTCATATACCAGTGCAGTTCATTTTTGGGTATGGTCCCAAAGTTAATAAACCAAAATATCAAAGTTTTTTCCAAAATATATACTGTAGTGCCTTTGCCAAAAAAATAGTACATGACCTAGTGTGAAGAACATACACATTTTTATTCTTAGCGGTTGCTATGTTGGTCAGTGTATTAAGGTGTGTTCACCTCTGGGTACAAGAACTGAACTGCAAAGCTCTGCACTGTAAAGGGTGGTGAGGACAGCCAAACAAATAATGGAGCTGAACTTCCATCACTGGAGCTGGTCGGCAAACATTCTCTCCAAAAGGATCATAATGGACCCCACCCAAACCACACCTCAGTGTTTTATTCCCCACCCAAACCACACCTCAGTGTTTTATTCCCCACCCAAACCACACCTCACAGTTTTATTCCCCACCCAAACCACACCTCACAGTTTTATTCCCCACCCAAACCACACCTCACAGTTTTATTCCTCACCCAAACCACACCTCACAGTTTTATTCCCCACCCAAACCACACCTCAGTTTTATTCCCCACCCAACCAAGGGTTTATTCCTGCTGCCACCCAACAGAAGGCTCAGAAGCATATAAACTAAAGCCAACCAGTTCAGGGACAGTTTGTTTCCACAGGCCATCAGCCTGCTGGACAGCCAGTAGTAGTCATGCCTGGCCAGAGCTCTCAAATACCCTCACCCTCATTCTCAATTCCTGCCTGTCCACAATATGACCCCGAGTCACTCAACAATTTATAGGCAACATCGTTTGAAATAGCTTAGACAAGATACGAAATAAAGACACTACTGCTACCTTGATCCATTCACTCTGCACACACACACACTGTGGATTCTCAGGATTTGTTCTACACATGTGTATGTACCAGACACACACATATGAACATATAGTGTGTATGTAAATGTCTTTACCCTTCTAGCCTTTTGTACTTTTGCTCCTCTGTATATATCTCTCCCTAAATATGTACATAATATTTTCATATATACTGCTAGACTACACAGAGTAAGCACTTTAGCTTTTCACTCATCTTACCCCAGCGTATGGGCAACAGGACACAATTATTATTATGAATAATAATAATAATAATAATAATAATAATAATAATAATAATAATAATAATAATAATAATAATACATATCAATACATTTAAATACAATACAATGCACTTCTATTACATTAAGAAGAGGAATTGCATAGAAAGAAAGGAATAGCATGTTTCCACTTTCTAGAGAATTAAAAATAGAATGGGGTTTAGGTTTTGCCAGAAATGAAACTATTTATTCATAAATGAAACTATATTTTGTGTAATTACCGTTTTGTGATGAGCATCTATCCTATGCCATTATGATTACAAGAGTGATGTAATTTCTTGTGTACTTCTTCTTACATTGAAGAGGTTCTGGTGTAAATGAGCGTCCTCTCATATTTGTGGAATATGTGTTAAGCAAGTTAAATGAACGGAAAACGTAGGTGGTTTGAACCTGTACAGAAAATAGGTCATTCATATAACAGCAATAAAATCTCAAATCTCAATAAAATTCAAAACACTCCCCTGAAATATCTGAGCTGTACTAATACTGTTGAATAAGGGAGTCTTTCTGTGCCTTTCTCAGGTTCACCGAGTTCCTGGAGCCCTTCGAGAGAGTTATCCAGCCAGAGGAACTATGGCTATATAAAAACCCTCTGGTGGAATCAGATCTCATCCCCAAGAGGGTCATGTTCGTAAGTACAGCGTGATGCCAGAAGACTAAGCATCTAAGCAGGTTACAGAGTTTTTGGACTACAGCATACACAATCACCCAGCCTCACAGCTGAACATGGTGTAGCGCTAGTTTCCACAAACACAGGGTTGACTTCTGTCACTGGGCCCAGGGCATAATCAGGGTAGTATGACTAGCACTCTACTCCAACCATGAGGAACTACATAGCTGCTTCCTCCTTGTGAGGAAACAATGTGTTAGCTACCCCACACTCCTACGGGTGGGACTTCCAGCTTTGACAGCTGGGAGTGAGTTATCTCAGCTGAGAGAGTCAACTCATAGCTGGGAGAGTCGACTCATAGCTGGGAGAGTCAACTCATAACTGGGAGAGTCGACTCATAGCTGGGAGAGTCGACTCATAGCTGGGAGAGTCGACTCATAGCTGGTAGAGTTGACTCATAGCTGGGAGAGTTGACTCATAGCTGGTAGAGTTGACTCATAGCTGGGAGAGTTGACTCATAGCTGGTAGAGTTGACTCATAGCTGGTAGAGTTGACTCATAGCTGGGAGAGTTGACTCATAGCTGGTAGAGTTGACTCATAGCTGGGAGAGTCGACTCATAGCTGGGAGAGTTGACTCATAGCTGGGAGAGTCGACTCATAGCTGGGAGAGTCGACTCATAGCTGGGAGAGTTGACTCATAGCTGGGAGAGTTGACTCATAGCTGGGAGAGTTGACTTATAGCTGGGAGAGTTGACTCATAGCTGGGAGAGTTGACTTATAGCTGGGAGAGTTGACTCATAGCTGGTAGAGTTGACTCATAGCTGGGAGAGTTGACTCATAGCTGGGAGAGTTGACTCATAGCTGGTAGAGTTGACTCATAGCTGGGAGAGTCGACTCATAGCTGGGAGAGTTGACTCATAGCTGGTAGAGTTGACTCATAGCTGGGAGAGTTGACTTATAGCTGGGAGAGTTGACTTATAGCTGGGAGAGTTGACTCATAGCTGGGAGAGTTGACTTATAGCTGGGAGAGTTGACTCATAGCTGGGAGAGTTGACTTATAGCTGGGAGAGTTGACTCATAGCTGGGAGAGTTGACTCATAGCTGGTAGAGTTGACTCATAGCTGGGAGAGTTGACTTATAGCTGGGAGAGTCGACTCATAGCTGGGAGAGTTGACTTATAGCTGGGAGAGTTGACTCATAGCTGGGAGAGTTGACTCATAGCTGGGAGAGTTGACTCATAGCTGGGAGAGTTGACTCATAGCTGGTAGAGTTGACTCATAGCTGGTAGAGTTGACATAGCTGGTAGAGTTGACATAGCTGGGAGAGTTGACTCATAGCTGGTAGAGTTGACTCATAGCTGGTAGAGTTGACATAGCTGGTAGAGTTGACATAGCTGGGAGAGTTGACTCATAGCTGGTAGAGTTGACATAGCTGGTAGAGTTGACATAGCTGGGAGAGTTGACTCATAGCTGGGAGAGTCGACTCATAGCTGGTAGAGTTGACTCATAGCTGGTAGAGTTGACTCATAGCTGGTAGAGTTGACTTATAGCTGGGAGAGTTGACTCATAACTGGGACAGTTGTGACGCAGACGTCTAGACGTAGACGACATAAACACACGCCCAAAGGGGAGGGGTCAGGGGCTGTAGCGTAACAGATATAAAATTTTAAAAGAACAGTTGCAAAACATTGGCAGCTGTGTGTCATTTATTTTCAAAGTTGTCGCCAGATAATATATATAGTCAATATATCAGTGCAGTACAAATAATATAATACAAAATAATAGACCAGGCACAGAAAACATTCAAAGTCATCACTCTTGGTTAGGCCAGCCAATCAGATTATTGATATATGGGGCTTCCATTGAGGAAACTGCCTGAGAACTTTATAAGAAGGTGAGATAAGAATAGAGAAACTGGGAGAACTGCAACTATCGACTATACTGTCATAGATCTTCTGAGAATAAACTTTTTTCATTTTTCACATGAAGGAGGCGGTATGCCTTGAAGATTGAGCAGCTCAGGCAGAACATTAGTTGGTGTAGATTTCCATTTGTTTTGTGGGAGCTCTACAGATGTGGAGCTCTGAGATGTTCTGGTGTGGATTATTGATGTGATTATATGTAAAGGTCAGTCATTTCTTTCAGATGACTGAATTGTGAGAGAGAATTTTTTATTAGCAACCTGATTCACTAAATCCATGTGCATAGACAGGTTGTGAAAACCTATTATTGCATAAGGCATTAATCATCATCATCCAGTTACTTATCATGTTAATATAATTTAGTAATGAAGCAAAGAAGTAAGTTCTCTCAGATCAGATCCTTCAGTTTCTATTTTGAGACATGCTGTTGTTTTTCCCAGAATGCACCTGGGGGCTATGTGGGTTAGTTGATGGCCTCCAGACCTAAGGATGTGGGGTTGTGTTCTTCAAAAACATGAGTCTATGTGGTGGCTAGTTAATAACACCCAAAGGCACTGTAGGTTGTTCGTTTGGAAGGGGGACTTCCGTGTTTTGTTATTTGAACTTTGCACATTTCTGAGAAGATGCCACTGTTGCGTTTCCCTGATGTACCACAAAAACGACTGATGTAGATAAGGGAAAGTCACGAAGCTAAGAGCCATCAGACAAATGCTCAAATATGTCCCATAAATCTATTGTTGGCAGACCTCGGTGCACTTTGGCTGCTGTAGTGGTCGTAAAAACCTGGCTAATAGAAACACGGTGAATGATGATTATGGTGCCTCGCATTAAATGCATCAGGAGGTTTGATAAAGTTTGTAGGGGCAACCTTATAATTTTCCATAGTGCAGTTGGTTGGTGATATCTGCTGTCTCTTGGTAGCTGACAAAGCAGATTTGCCATGGTCCTACAGTCCTTGGCCTTGAGCCGAGAGACTAATAACTAGCCCTGCATCTGGGTTACATCTTCTCACATTTTTAATTACTGTGGCTTTGTTTTTAGATCGGGTCATAAAAAAATCAGGTCACTGTTGGTGCCACATTGAGAGAGATGCACATCTTGTGCTGACTACAAAAATAAGCGTGATTCATTTGTACAGCAATTCCTTTATTTTTCATACTACTTGCACTTGTGTTTCTCAGACAGTTCCTAAAGTTGGGACCCTCCATTTAGTGACAGAAGGGGTTGTTAGTTCCATCAGTCGAGCCGTAAACAAAATCAGTCCTGTATATTTTGTGCACTTTGGTCACGTTTTATGTGAAATGCTTCCGCAAAACTCTCAGTCCTACAAGACATACTACCCTTTCCTCATTCATCACAGCTTATAGAGGCCAAGTACGTGTTGAGTGGGAAGTAAAGGTAATTACCACTTTTGGAGGTTGCCAGTAATTACCGGGGCATAGAAAAAAACCCACATCTTCAATCAAGTCACAGGCAGAGAGTGTGAAGTGAGTCTTCAGGCGTAGTGTGGGGGAGTGGATGGTGCTACCAAAGCACGCCTCATTTCATTCAGGCCCGATGAAACCCGCTGGGAAGGCAGGAAGTAGAAGAATGCTTGCAGCGACCTGAAGGAGAGACTGTGGAGTTTTCTTTGAGCTAAACATGTAACGCCCTTCTTTGCTTTTTTAGTTGTTTTTTTTTTTTTTTGAGAGACGGAGGTTATGTAGTGGTCCTTTGACTCCGCCCATTTCTCCACATGCCTAAGGGGGATTTACAGTGAAGGACTTCTTTGCCAGCTTTGCACTCTAGTGCTGCACTCTGAAGGAGTACACACCTAGACACTCTAGTGCTCGCTTTTGTTGTTGTTGTTTTCTTTTATGGGTATGTTTGGTTCTTATAAAGTAGATTGTATAATAATCTCTTTTCTATCCCACACTGCTTCTACTCATGTTTAGCGAATGACCCGAATCTATATAGTATAGAGGGAACAGACGCAGTTTAGTTTTTGATTTGATAACTAACTATGGTAATGTTGGGCCTACTCTGACGTTTGGGTTCTGAGCGGATGTGTTATTTGTTATGGCCTGTGTGTAGCATGTGTAGTTCTGAAGGTCGGCTGAGGTCTTTCCTCCTCCAGCCACAGCAAAAGGCCTGATTCAGATTTGGCTGTTTGTCTGCTTGTTGTTCGTTGATGGTGGATTAGTTGTGATGCTCCCAGTGGGGGGGCTACATTTGTAATTCTAACTCAGTCCATTTTGTCTGTTTCAGCACTATTAGCTTAGGATGTTTGGTGACTTGTTCATTTAATGTTTTTGTTCTTTAGTTGTCTGCTATTTCAGATTCAAGTCCTGCATAATCTGTCTCAGAGGATTGTGTTACAGACTTTATGCATATATTTTATTCATGAAAGTATAGATTTCTATTCATTTGATGTGCACAGTTCATACAATGCATCTCAATTTATACTGTAATTGGTTTTCAATACAATCAGCAATAGTCTTGCATAGGTTAGTTATTTACAACTTCTTTTGTTAGAATTCTAAAGGCGTTTCTCGTTTTTCATCCAGGCCATATCATTTCTGACCCCTCTGGCAGTGATATTTGTGGTGAAGATTATACGACGGACGGATAAAACAGAAATCAAAGAGGCATGTTTGGGTAAGTGCAAGGAAAGTTAAGTTCAAGAGCTTATACAAGAGTCAGCCTGAGTTTAATCATACGTTTTATCGACCTTCCTGTTTCAAGCAGGAGCTAGCCTACTGATTTATCTGTTTCTCTTGTTGTATCAAAGTGAACGAGTCGTTATTTTACCATGACTGAATGCTGTATCTCAACAAGGTAAACTATAATGGCTCCGTGAAACACTAAAATATATTATGACCTGTATATTATTGTTACCTGTAAGAGTATGTTCTGTACACTGCTTCAAATGTATCATTAGCACTCTAGCAAATGTCTTCACTTATTACCTCGCGTTTCTTTATTAATTCGATCACGTGGTTGACCACCATCTGTATTAGGCTGAAAACCCCCAAATTAAAGCGGGAGGGGGCGCCTGAGATCACTTCAGAGATTAAAGTCTTAAACAGTGTTAAACAAGTAAACATTGAAATGGATTTTATTAGCCTTAAAAGCAGGAAAGTGTTCAGAGGTTTATTTAAGTATTGGCACAATGTTGCATGTTTTTTGCCAAGATGTCACGGATGGCTGTACTGAGACAGTTTTCCATCTTGTTTTGCCTGGAACAATTGTGGTTTTAATTGTGTGGCTCTTGATTGCAAAGTACTACTCTCCGGCGAAGTTTCATTAGAGATATTCCATTTATTAAGGGTTTAAACAGGCTTAGGTCGTGAGCTAAGAATTGCATTAATGTAGACACTGCAGAGCAGTTGCCCAAACAGTTGTTCTAGGGTCCATCTACAAATCATTTGTAAAAGAAAAAATCTGAAGTGGATGGTTTAATCTTAATACCTTTTTCTTTAGGTGATTGATAGAGAAATTAAAGTTTAAAGTACTGAAAAGCGAATAAAATGGCAATGAAAATGTTTATGGGGCCTAAGAGATTGTCCAAAGTTGTTAGCCGCCCAGCTCTACATATAATAGAAGTGGAAAAGCCACCCCTAGTGTGATGGGTGATTTGAACAGTAAACGCCATTTGAAATGGAATGGACCTCAGTCTTGCTGTTAACAGAATGTAGATAGATATCCTCTCTTTTCATATTTAGGAAAACAAGGCAGCTGTCACCTTTCTCAGTATCAAGGTTTACTAATTACTACAAGTGTAGTCTGAATTTCAGTTCCAGTGACTGGTATCTGAGGACTCTGACTCACAGAAGGTCATGCCATGTCACATATATCTAGTAATCTAATTCTTTAGAAGTAAAGTAGCGTCTCTCCATCAAATGCAAGGATCGACACCTGTTTAATTATGTAACATGTCTGTTTGATGCAGTTGCTGGAACTATAGGATCCCCTGAATTGTTTCCATCTCTTTTAAAAACATTCTGAAAATAGCTTTTGTATAAATTTTGCCGTAAGCTCAGAGAAGTCACAACAACCTTGTAGACATTTCGCAAAGCACCTGGAGAGAAGGGCGTGTCAAAAACGCTGGAACACAGGGACGGCCAGAAGATGAGGGATGAACGGTTAAACACCATCTTTAACAGCCAAGTTGATTCCACGGTTGCTGTCCTATTGAGCAGACCGTGCAGTGTGTGTGTGTGTGTGTGCGCGCGCGTGCGTGTGTGCGTGCGCTTGTGCGAGAGAGAGAGAGAGAGAGAGAGAGAGAGAGAGAGAGAGAGAGAGAGAGAGGGAGAGAGAGGGAGAGGGAGAGAGAGAGAAGGAGAGAGAGAGAGAGAGAGGGTGTTTGTGTGCACATATGACTTCCTCAATGGAAGCCCCATTTTTACCATCAATCTTGGTAAGCTATTTAATAAGCAATCCCTATTTTACCCAGCGACAGTGAAAGAGAACGTATGCCCTTCAGAAGTAGAGGCACAGTATATATCTGGTGATGTGCTGTGAAATTGATACGCCTCCTGTCCCTCTAGCCTCTACTGTTCACATAGATCAGAACTGCTTCAGCTCACACTCACACTCATCTAACATCACATCCAGAGCTTTCTCTTTCTCTCATGATGAACCATGGTGACTGATGCATAATGACTAATTGGGTGGCTGGATTATGAGAGATAACATAGCTAATGGATAGAACAGAGTTTCTTTTCATCCTCCGTCAGGATTATCCAGGAGGATGTGTGACACTGCAGAGAACTGTTAGGTATGAGAACTCAGACCATTGCAAAAATCTTAGTTCAAAAGGTGAACAGCAACTGATGGCATTTTATATATGGAGTAATTGTAAAGGCATCGGTAGAGATGCATTTGTCTCCTGTCCTGATTATAGAAGTTCATCTTCAGTGATGTCAGTAACGCGTTACTTAGTAACGCGTTACTCCAATCTTACCACTTTTTTCGGTAACGAGTAATATAACGCGCTACTATTTCCAGTCCAGTAATCAGATTAAAGTTACTTATCCAAATAACTGTGCGTTACTATTTTTATTTTCCCTAGTAAAATATATATTTTTGCTTTCTTCTTGGCTCAGTTCTACTTTTGCGTCTGACCGTAGCGCTCGACTCCGCACGCTGCGCGCGACCCTGTGAGAGCGCGAGCACGTTTTACAAGTCATTTTTTGCAGTGTCCTCCCGTAACGATATGTGGTAGTGTAAAGAAACACCCCTCAAAAACAGGGGAAGGAACATTTACCTGAAGAATTTTAATGTTGCTTTGTGTTCCACGTTTGAAAAGTGCTGGAATTTTGACTAACGTAGCCTACTTTAAATTGCTTGAAATTGTAATGGTATTTCGTTTCACAAGCTGTCTGACTGAACAGGGGTGGGTTTCCCGAAACGTTCGTAGCGCTAAGTACTTCTTAAACTCGTACGTTTCATAAGAGGTTACGAAGTACTTGGCGCTACGAACGTTTCGGGAAACCCACCCCAGTTCGCTTGTATTACGTTTACAAATAAATTTACAAATAATACCGCGCAGCGACACAAACGTAATGTCAGGAGATATTGTAGCGACTACTACTCCTCACGGCGAGTCTTGCCCTTTAAGTGACACTGGGGGGGCGGAGCCTGCGCGCGCCAGGGTTGCGTTATCAATAAAGTTTCCCTCCTCGGGATTTTTGGATTAAGCAGTTTCTGCCTCGGTTACCGAACCTGCTTCAATACATTGTTACTGTTAAAAATGCACTTCCAATAAAGTGAGTATTGGAAAAATTTATTTTGCTGCTGAATGTAACTACTAAAGTAACTTGTAATCTAACGTAGTTACTTTTAAAATCAAGTAATATGTAACGTAACTAAGTTACTTTTAAAAGGAGTAATCAGTAATCGGATTACTTTCTCAAGGTAACTTAGCCATCACTGTTCATCTTATACATTGAACAACTTTTAACCTGCTTCTGTCTTCTCTTCTGTCTTCTCTTCTGTCTTCTCTTCTCAGCGGTGTCTCTTGCTCTGGCTCTGAACGGCGTCTTCACAAACACTATCAAGTTGATAGTTGGCAGGTAATTCATAGCTCTGACTTTCCGTTGGTATCAGCTCTTTCACAATAGATCTCCTCATTGAAATTCCTGATATGGCTCTTCAGCGCTGACTCAGTTTAAATCTTCTGGCCTTTAAATATACAAATACCAATTTTAAATTTTTAAACATTATCTTTATAATGTTAACAGCATAATTGAACAGGATGCTTCAGTGACACCCACATGTGGCATTGTCAGCTGTGGCTGTGATTTCTATGAGCTCAAGTGTTTGAGTTTATACAAATGTTCCCTGATAAGGACAGAATTGATCCTTTGAACATCTGTTGTCCTTGCTTATTTACTTCAACTGTATTCACTTCCAAAGTCACATGACCCACGGACCTCAAGCACACTAAACATATCCCATGTGTTGCTGGCTGCAGGCCAAGGCCAGACTACTTCCATCGTTGCTTCCCCGATGGGCAGGTCAACTCCAAAATGCTGTGCACAGGCGAGCCGGACCTGGTGTCTGAGGGCCGGAAGAGTTTCCCCAGCAGCCACTCCTCCTGTAAGTGTCCCCTCACCACACTCCTCCTGTAAGTGTCCCTTCATCACACTCCTCCTGTAAGTGTCCCCTCACCACACTCCTCCTGTCTCCCCTCACCACACTCCTCCTATAAGTGTCCCCTCACGACACTCCTCCTGTGTCCCCTCACCACACTCCTCCTGTAAGTGTCCCCTCATCACACTCCTCCTGCGTCCCCTCATCACACTCCTCCTGTAAGTGTCCCCTCACCACACTCCCTTCATCACACTCCTCCTGTAAGTGTCCCCTCATCACACTCCTCCTGCGTCCCCTCACCACACTCCTCCTGTAAGTGTCCCCTCATCACACTCCTCCTGCGTCCCCTCATCACACTCCTCCTGTAAGTGTCCCCTCACCACACTCCCTTCATCACACTCCTCCTGTAAGTGTCCCCTCATCACACTCCTCCTGCGTCCCCTCATCACACTCCTCCTATAAGTGTCCCCTCACGACACTCCTCCTGTGTCCCCTCACCACACTCCTCCTGTAAGTGTCCCCTCATCACACTCCTCCTGCGTCCCCTCATCACACTCCTCCTGTAAGTGTCCCCTCACCACACTCCCTTCATCACACTCCTCCTGTAAGTGTCCCCTCATCACACTCCTCCTGCGTCCCCTCACCACACTCCTCCTGTAAGTGTCCCCTCACCACACTCCTCCTGTAGTGTCCCCTCACCACACTCCTCCTGTAAGTGTCCCCTCATCACACTCCTCCTGTAAGTGTCCCCGAACCACACTCCCCTCACCACACTCCTCCTGTAAGTGTCCCCTCATCACACTCCTCCTGTAAGTGTCCCCTCACCACACTCCTCTTGTAGTGTCCCCTCAACACACTCCTCCTGTAAGTGTCCCCTCATCACACTCCTCCTGTAAGTGTCCCTTCATCACACTCCTCCTGTAAGTGTCCTCTCACCACACTACCCTCATCACACTCCTCCTGTAAGTGTCCCCTCATTACACTCCTCCTGTGTCCCCTCATCACACTCCTCCTGTGTCCCCTCACCACACTCCTCCTGTAAGTGTCCCCTCACCACACTCCTCCTGTAAGTGTCCCCTCACCACACTCCTCCTGTAAGTGTCCCCTCACCACACTCTTCCTGTAAGTGTCCCCTCATCACACTCTTCCTGTAAGTGTCCCCTCATCACACTCCTCCTGTGTCCCCTCATCACACTCCTCCTGTGTCCCTTCATCACACTCCTCCTGTAAGTGTCCCCTCACCACACTCCTCCTGTAAGTGTCCCCTCATCACACTCCTCCTGTAAGTGTCCCCTCACCACACTCCTCCTGTAAGTGTCCCCTCATCACACTCCTCCTGTAAGTGTCCCCTCACCACACTCCTCCTGTAAGTGTCCCCTCACCACACTCCTCCTGTAAGTGTCCCCTCACCACACTCCTCCTGTAGTGTCCCCTCACCACACTCCTCCTGTAGTGTCCCCTCAACACACTCCTCCTGTAGTGTCCCCTCACCACACTTCTCCTGTAAGTGTCCCCTCACCACTCTCCTCCTGTAAGTGTCCCCTCATCACACTCCTCCTGTAAGTGTCCCCTCACCACACTCCTCCTGTGTCCCCTCACCACACTCCTCATGTAAGTGTCCCTTCATCACACTCCTCCTGTAAGTGTCCCCTCACCACACTCCCCTCATCACACACCTCCTGTAAGTGTCCCCTCACCACACTCCTCCTGTATGTGTCCCCTCACCACACTCCTCCTGTAAGTTTCCCCTCATCACACTCCTCCTGTAAGTGTCCCCTCATCACACTCCTCCTGTAAGTGTCCCCTCACCACACTGCCCTCACCACACTCCTCCTGTAAGTTTCCCCTCATCACACTCCTCCTGTAAGTGTCCCCTCATCACACTCCTCCTGTCAGTGTCCCCTCACCACACTCCTCCTGTAAGTGTCCCCTCACCACACTCCTCCTGTAAGTTTCCCCTCATCACACTCCTCCTGTAAGTGTCCCCTCACCACACTGCCCTCACCACACTCCTCCTGTAAGTTTCCCCTCATCACACTCCTCCTGTAAGTGTCCCCTCATCACACTCCTCCTGTCAGTGTCCCCTCACCACACTCCTCCTGTAAGTGTCCCCTCATCACACTCCTCCTGTAAGTTTCCCCTCATCACACTCCTCCTGTAAGTGTCCCCTCATCACACTCCTCCTGTAAGTTTCCCCTCATCACACTCCTCCTGTAAGTGTCCCCTCATCACACTCCTCCTGTAAGTTTCCCCTCATCACACTCCTCCTGTAAGTGTCCCCTCACCACACTCCTCCTGTGTCCCCTCACCACACTCCTCCTGTAAGTGTCCCTTCATCACACTCCTCCTGTAAGTTTCCCCTCATCACACTCCTCCTGTAAGTGTCCCCTCACCACACTGCCCTCACCACACTCCTCCTGTAAGTGTCCCCTCACCACACTCCTCCTGTAGTGTCCCCTCACCACACTCCTCCTGTAAGTGTCCCCTCACCACACTCCTCCTGTAAGTGTCCCCTCATCACACTCCTCCTGTAAGTGTCCCCTCATCACACTCCTCCTGTGTCCCCTCACCACACTCCTCCTGTAAGTGTCCCCTCATCACACTCCTCCTGTAAGTGTCCCCTCACCACACTCCTCCTGTAAGTGTCCCCTCACCACACTCCTCCAGGACCCTGCTGTTGTGATGGTACATGTACACACAAATGTATACACAAATTCATTATTGAGCTCTTTATGGACGCCTCAGGTGGTCACTGGGACCTTTCTTACTGCGTCTTGCGTCAATGAGTTTTTTATTTCAGCATATACAGACAGAAACAGCACTTTAAGCATCAACATTTTTCTTCAGGTTACTGCATATTGGTGCTTGCAGTCATAGATTTACCTATAAATGTGAGAATAACTGTTTATTTCCTCTCTCCATCTCTGATTTTACAAATCAAGTGGTTTTATCCCCGCACTTGCTGTCTGAAATTGATGCTGGAATCTTTAAAGTTGTTCTAGACAATAAATAGTTTTACTAAAAAAAAAAAACCTATAAAAGAAAAGTTTCAGAGAATCTCCTTTGAATGTGGAAGACTGTGTATAAAGCTCAGTGTGTGGTCCAAGCCTCTTTGCTGATTCATTGTAAACACCTCAGTAAGCTCCGCAGCATGACTATACAGAGCCCAGCTGACTGGTCCACTGGTCAACTGTGATGTACAGCCACTTTGCATTCATGCCATCTCACATTAATAAAAATACAGACTTTTATTTTATGTATTTATTAACTTTATTATTATTTTTTTTTATTTATGAAGCCTGGGCCAATATACCATGGCCCTTTCAGGGACATTAACTTTTTCTTTTCTAATCAGTACCAATATAAGATGATGTTACTGCAACCAGACCTGCTCAGTCCCTCCCCTCCACCCACCCAGACAGGAATATGTGACCAATGAGACCAGTAGTTATGATATAGATGTAATTATGATATAGATAACTGTCAAAGTGTTTTTTACCTTTTCTTACAGTCAACATGGAAAAGAGAAGGATAGAATAATTAGCTTTTCGTCTCTGTGTGTAAATGTAGGCTAAGTGATTTCTTTATTAGGAAATGATACAGCTCATTTTTGCATTGTCCTTGTCTTCATGATACTCTAGCTGAAAATATCTCCTGTTTCAGTGTTTGCTGAACACGTTCACTCAAGCGCATGACAGACTGCCGTTTCTGAGGCACTCAGAAAGACAATAAGGCAGTTGAAAAACAAAATTCCGATGTGGACAGAGACTGTATAAAAACTATAATTTCCTGATGTGGATTTAATGCTTATAACTAACAGCTGTACAAATGTGTAAGTTACAGAACGAATAATACACTTCTGAATGCTGATTTCTGAATGCTGATTGAACCCATTTTAACAGTTTTTTCCTAGATTCAGCTTAAAGACCAACATTTGAAGATGTCTGGGCTCTGCAGTGAATCTTTGTGTCACGGACAGAGAATGTGCAGAATGAAAGAAGCCTCATGCAACATGAATTTAGTAACATAAAATGTGTCAAACAAATCCCATGAGATTAAGCAATAATGAGCAATATGTGGGTTGAAACACTCAACATAAATAGACAAAGACAAACAACCCTGAGGTGGTGAACCCACTATTGGGTTGAGAGGTGGAAACACAACAAAACAACACAAACACTGCCGCTGCTGATGGAGGGGGCCAGCAGGGGGCCCCCTTACCGTGACACTTTGGTGTTTTTTCTTACCAATGACTCTATGCAGGTTTAAAACACTTATAAGTAAGTTACTATGCATATCAGAGATTAGATCCTAATATAGAGTAACACTATTAAGTACATACATATTGCCTGTGATATATACCATAAATGTAGTCAAGACAAGGGGTAAAGGAATAAGTAATCTGATTGTTATGGAAGATCTCATCCTGAGAACATAATGTCTGTCTGTCATTCAAAACATTTGTGCATAATGCTGTGGAGGAAGCAGAAGGTAGCACCCTTTAGAGGCAGAAGGTAGCACCCTTTAGAGGCAGAAGGTACCACACTTTAGGGGCAGAAGGTACCACCCTTTAGGGGCAGAAGGTACCACCCTTTAGAGGCAGAAGGTAGCACCCTTTAGGGGCAGAAGGTACCACCCTTTAGAGGCAGAAGGTACCACCCTTTAGAGGCAGAAGGTAGCACCCTTTAGGGGCAGAAGGTACCACCCTTTAGAGGCAGAAGGTACCACCCTTTAGAGGCAGAAGGTCCCACCCTTTAGAGGCAGAAGGTACCACCCTTTAGAGGCAGAAGGTAGCACCCTTTAGGGGCAGAAGGTACCACCCTTTAGAGGCAGAAGGTACCACCCTTTAGAGGCAGAAGGTACCACCCTTTAGGGGCAGAAGGTAGCACCCTTTAGGGGCAGAAGGTACCACCCTTTAGAGGCAGAAGGTAGCACCCTTTAGAGGCAGAAGGTACCACCGTTTAGAGGCAGAAGGTCCCACCTTTTAGCTGGGTAGTCTGGCTTATATCAGTGATATCACAGTAGAATTTTCAGAGGTGCTTGATGTTCTCACAGAAAATGGAGTTCATGGGATGGAGACGGAGTCTGCAAGCGTTTTGAAAAGAAAAAGAAAGAGAGAAAAAGAAAAAGTATTGTTTTCAATTGTAGTGAGGTAACTAGTTGTCATGATGTGATATCTATTTATTAGCCTTCATTTAATCAGGTTAGTCCAGTTGAGATCAGAAGATCTCTTTTGAAGGGAAACCTGGCCAAGAATAGCAGCAACAAAGGGTTTCAGCAATAGCATACATACATTACACACAGCTTGGGTTGAGAACATTACAACATAGTTTTAAACTGACTCAGATATGCTGTGTTTTGAGGAAATATGTTATGTTTCCTCTTGTTGATTGTTCCAGTGCAGAAAACATTAAGCTTTCTTTCCCAGTTCAGTTCCAACTTTTGGTACAACAAACCACAAGATGTCAGAAGTACAGAGATTGTAATGTAGAGTTACATATTAAAAGAGAAAGTAAATAAGTGGGTATCTTGCATAGAACGGCTTTATAAATAAAATACCATGCTAGTGACAGACAGCATATACCTACAGCTCAGCATGTGGGCCGTGGTGTCCAAGTCCAGCATATGTAATGTCACAGGTGTCAAGGAGCGATAAGGCAGATGCTAATGCTGAGAAGAGTGAGATTTATTAAAGGTCATACTCTGGGTCATAGAAACAAAACAAGCCTGGGTAAAATCTGGGGTCCGACAAGGAAACACAACCAACGTGCAAACAAATATGGAACACAAAGAACAAACCATAACTATTTCCAAAAAGATGTTCTCACAAGAGGCTGTACAGAAAACAAAGACCAGCACATGAGTTAATATACACCACACTAAACACCAAACACCTCAATACAATAACGAGGGGACCTGATTACAGATAGACAGAGGCGTGGCAGGGGAACACATGGAAAACCAAAACACTAGCACATGGGGAAACAAAGATGTGAATGACAGGTGGGGGCGGGGCTAACCATGACAGCATTCATATATATCACATACCCATAGTGAAAGACAAAGGCGACTCCACCAGTTTCCATTTGACATCAAAAACAAGCCTTGTTTCCATTTCTGGGAACAACTTTCTCAGACAATGCTGTCCTCACTGTTCCTGATGTAGTAAAAAACATTTGATATATACTTAGAATCTTTTTCAGATTTTTATGTCTAGGTAAGTAACTGCAGTGGACTTCAATAAGACATGTAGCTCTGTAGACCAATAATTTACAGTCCACCAAAATAATTTTCAGATAAAACAATATTTGTAAATCATACAATTTTGTGATTCACTTATTATCTAAAGCTTCAGTTATATCATTTATGATCTTCACTGCAGTGTAAAATTGATAATAGAGACGTAGGCAATATATTGATAGTGGTCAAGTATTCTTTTACATTATCACTAACCAAGGATTCAAGCACCTTAGTCACAACAGTGAGTTTAGAGATTGGTGTGTCATTAGTTAAAATAGACAGACATCTTTCTTTCATAGAGGAATAATGAAAGGCTAGCTTTACAAACTAGGGATTATATTGGTATAGCACATAAATTATTGTATTATTTTTAAAAAGACAATATTATGTTCTACATCACCTGGGCAAGCTGGTTTTCTAAAATTACATGTTTTTAGAGCCATACTTCTTTTACCACAACCTATCCACTGCCAAAGACCCTGTCAGTAACTGGATTAACTCTAGGGTGATTTTCAAATTTAAACATGAAACCACAGGAAATAAAATTACTATAATTTTTTTTCTTCTCTTGTACACCATGAGTGCACCAGTGAATATACTGAATAGAAGATTAGTTAAATTACAACCAGCAGACAGTGATTATACAGTTTTCAAGAATTTATTTGGTTTTTGTAATCACTGACAAATCAAATTCTGGCTTTGCTTCATGGAGGAGAGAATTAGACACATTTCTCAACTGTCTAAAATAAAGCCTGTCAACTCCTAATCCACACTGTCATGTCCAGCCCCATGATGTTACATTCATGAATACCTCGGGTAGCTCAAATGTCAACCAAGGGTTATCATGGCAGTATTTTAAATGTAAAGTGAAATAACGTGAATATAAATACAGAAATCATTTTTCCTCCAGATATGGGCACCCTGAGATGTTTACGTATTAAAGTGATGTATGGCTTGTAATGTAGCATATTGACTGGAGTGTAATGAGTTTCTATACGTATCCTGGATTGCTAGAATAAATTGTAAAACCACTAATCCATCTTAGATAAGATGTAAAAGTGACTCATGAAAGACATAAAACTGAAGCTTGGAAGATTTCCTTTGCATTTGACTAATTGAGGACCTGACTGAATAAATAACAGTGCACCTAAGAGCTTTCAAATATTATAAACAGTGGAAGTAATTATTAATCAGACCTCCTATCTACATTGTGTCATATAATTCAATAAATAAGAGCTGAAAGCCTCTGGATTGATATTTCCCATTTATTGTAAATCATTTTGCTCTCCTGCTTTATTCATGGAAATCCCAGTGATGATTGGATGGTTAGCAAGGAGATCAGTGTAAAAACTGCATTCATAACTATGGTAAGAAGTGTAATAGGATTGATTCTGCATTTCAGGCCTGCTTCAATTCCAGAGTAGAAGGATCTGCTTATCTGCTGTAATGGAGGAGTATGATGTGTCCCAGCTGTGCCATGCAGAGCTGAAATCTCCTAGGATATTATTCAGTCCACATCGATGAGTCAAAACAAATGCATTTGCATGTAATCTAAACTTCTCGGCCCTTGATGCTCTCCTAGGGTTAGATCCTCTAAATAATCATCACCCAAACGAGCAGACCAAGCCCAGATTATGCCATGCCCAGATTACGCCAAGTCTCCAACCAAATCTTTGGTTGAGTCAACAGTTTGTGCATCATGGTTGTTCATTTTCTATTTTGTGTTTCCTGTATTCAAGGTTGACAAAACACCTCCTGGAGCTGCACCAAAGCACTGCTCAGCCTAAACTTAGCCATGTCATTAAATGTAATGAAGAAGCTTGGATCTGGGTAATTAAGCAAAATGGCCAAAAAAACAAAACAAAACAAACAAAAAAAAAAAAAACGTGCATTGAAGGTCAACTGGTCATCCATGGAGGAGCCTTGTATTTATATCCTTGTTTACACCGTGGAGAGCAAGGGTTATGGACTGGGCTGCCCTGTCAATAAAACCATATATCTTCTATAGCTTATGTAACTCCACTAGGAGTATGAAATGTGAAATCAATAGCATTGTGACTTCAGTCACGTTCGGTGATCTTTTAACTATTACAGCCTCTTGGTTTATGACAGTACTGAGGCCTGTTGGCTTGGTAATCTACACTGACTCATTCATCTGCCTGTATAAAAGATGATGCCTCATTCCTGAGTTTCTAAGCTTGGCCCTGAGGGAAGGTTGTTCCCCGATATCTCCCAATACATGGCCCCAGTCATCTCCTTAATACAGTGCAGTCGTCCTGATATCTCCCAATACATGGCCCCAGTCATCTCCTTAATACAGTGCAGTCGTCCTGATATCTCCCAATACATGGCCCCAGTCATCTCCTTAATACAGTGCAGTCGTCCTGATATCTCCCAATACATGGCCCCAGTCATCTCCTTAATACAGTGCAGTCGTCCTGATATCTCCCAATACATGGCCCCAGTCATCTCCTTAATACAGTGCAGTCGTCCTGATATCTCCCAATACATGGCCCCAGTCATCTCCTTAATACAGTGCAGTCGTCCTGATATCATCTCCCAATACATGGCCCCAGTCATCTCCTTAATACAGTGCAGTCGTCCTGATATCTCCCAATACATGGCCCCAGTCATCTCCTCAATACAGTGCAGTCGTCCAGATATCTCCCAATACATGGCCCCAGTCATCTCCTTAATACAGTGCAGTCGTCCTGATATCATCTCCCAATACATGGCCCCAGTCATCTCCTTAATACAGTGCAGTCGTCCTGATATCTCCCAATACATGGCCCCAGTCATCTCCTTAATACAGTGCAGTCGTCCTGTCCCATGTGCAGAAAAACAACCCCAAAGCACGATACCTTCACCCCATGATTCACAGTAGGGACGGTGTTTTAGGGATGGTACTTATCATTCTTTGTCCTCCAAACACGGCGAGTGGAAAAAAAAGTTCTATTTTGGTCTCATCTGACCACAGAACTTTCTCCCATGACTCCTCTGGATCATCTAAATGGTCATGGGTGAACTTAAGACGGGCCTGGACGTGTGCTGATTTAAGCAGGAGAACCTTCCGTGCCATGCATGACTTTAAACTATGACGTCTTAGTGTATTACCCACAGTAACCTTGGAAACAGTGGTGCCAGCTCTCTTCAGGTCATTGACCAGCTCCTCCCGTGTAGTTCTGGGCTGTTTCCTCACCTTTCTTAGGATCATTGTTACACCATGAGGTGAGATCTTACATGGAGCTCCAGTCTGAGGAAGACTGACAGTCATGTTTAGCTTCTTCCATTTTATAATAACTGCTCCAACAGTTGATCTTGATCTTTTTTCACCAAGCTGTTTGGCAATTGCCCCGTAGACCTACCCAGCCTTGTGGAGAACTTGCAAAGTTGCAGGGCATTCAAATACTTATTTTCCTGACTGTATATTGATAGAGGTTATTTAATAATGGCTTCCTTTGGTTCACTTGTATGGGTCAGCACTGACTATTGTACCTTCAAAGTTACTTCTTTCAAGCCTCTAGCCTTGTTTTCAGGTCGAGTGCCAGTATTGTCCTTGCATGTTTATTGCAGTAAAAAAACATTAAAGCCCTTTTAAAATATTTTTTCAAGTCTTCTCTGGCCTTTGATCCAGCAGCACTGCTTTCATTACTATGGAGAGAGAGAGCACTGAGCTAACCACACTCGTTACTTCTGTGGAGTTTGTGGAAGAAAATTTTTTACTTAATGATTGTCAGTTTGGGAAAAAGACTGTAGTGACATTATGGCTATAATATTCACTGATTCAAAGCTGGACTTTTAATCAGTTACTTAATGAAACCATTAGATGTAGGTAGCATCTCATTTTAGATTTACTCCAAAAGATTTCAAGAATGTTCGGTCTTTAAATGACTAATGCAAAGGTTTATTGGCAAACAGAAATAACTTTTTATGAATTAGCAGTTGTTTTCGTTGTATTTTAGAGTGTAACCAGGAGGTTATATGTGGTTAAAGCAATAAGAGTATCATTAGTGAGGCAAGAAAAAAACAGATATTTAACAGAGCATTCATTATGAACAGTAATCAGCTGTACTGCCTGCTTCTGTGCAGCAGACGTGTAAACATTTAAACCAAAATGGGAAGTAAATGAAGAATTCACCTCTATTCACCTCTATTCACCTCGTGTAATGGTCCGAGAATATGTAACTGTGGCCAAAGTCCTGGTTTACAATTTGTTTGTAGTTCTGTTTCACTAAGTAATACTTGTAAAGTTGTTTTTTTTCTGTGGATAATGCCGGTGCATATGGAGATTAATCTAGATATGAATATGTTTAATGAGAAATCAGTATTCATGCACACAGGTAGCAGTGTGAGACCGTCAAAGCTTAGCATACTGCAAAATATGCACTGAATTTAATTTGTCTTTTGATTAGCATTTTTGTAAGAAATGTGAAAAGGAGAGAGATCAACATGTCTATTAAGAAGTTTCAGTGGGAACAACCCAGTTTTCTGCCAAACTCGTACAGTAACCTTGATAAATAAGAGAATGGATGAGCAATCAAACTACTGCATAAGGACCTGGTGATGTTATCACCTGTTTATGACAGGAATTCTTAAATTACGAATATGTATGACATTTTGTAATTATGCAATCTGCTTTGGTTCCATGGATATATTGGTGAATAACCAGGATGGCTCAGACCTAATGTAATTGTCAAGACAGTTTAATTCGCTTTGTTTACAACGGTGGTTAGCAGTGGACGCCAGCAACTGTTAAATGATTAACAACTCAGAATGATAAAGTCTTTCATCATGTATCTAATGACTGAAGTTCACATGACATCACATGAGAATAATGTGCCAGATTGCTGGGCAGAACGGGTAAGAATGTCTTTAAAGCGGCTTGGATTAAGAGGGTTAGTGAAATTTTGTGAGGATGAGGAGAGTCTGGGGAGGAGATGGGGAGAGTCTAACCAGGTTTCTGAGGAGGGTTGCGAAGCACCTCTCAGCAGCACACTTCCCCAAAATGTGCTTATGTTCCAAATACATACAGAGGGCGGGATAATGTAGGGGAGGGGGGAAAGGTCAAACTAGCACCCAATTGTGTGTGTGTTTTGTCTTAATAAAATTCTCTGTAACACTTCATTAAATAAAAAGACTTTATTAAATCATCACTACAGACAAAGAATCTCTCTGAAGGAGCATCACAGAATCAAAGATCATGCTACCAACTCAACATGGGTGCTATAAATAAGACTTAATTCATCTCATAACTCGGTAAGCTTTCCATATATCTTCAATTATATACAGATAACTTCAAAGTTACACAATATAAGTAATAAAAGTAGTGGTCAGACTTTAACGCGTTAACTTCGATTAATTAATTACAGAAAAATTAACGAACGAAACAAATTTACGCATTTTAATGCATTTAACGCTGTGACGCTGGCGTGTGGGAGGAAGGAGGAGACACGACGAGCGTCTGGCGATGAACATAAAACGTTTAATTCACAAAAACACGTAAAGTCCAGCACAAACGGAGCAAGCCAGCTGACGCGGATGCTTGCACAGGCATGAACTTTAGACAAAGACGAGCACAAGACACTGCGCGAACGCACATTAAATAGGTGAATTACACAGAACCACATGACCTCGAGACAAGGCACAGGTGACACCACGAACACGCTCACAGACGACCCACGCCCACGGAAGTACAAACATGGACATAACGACACGCAGACAACGTAGCGGCACACCCACAGGGAGGGGTCCGGACCTGTCACCGTGACAAATGCATTTAACGAATGAGACACTTTTGCACCGTGGAATGATTCTCAGTGCACGAGTTCCAGGCATACAGATTATATGGACGCACAATAAGATCAAGATGGAGATGACTGAAGAGGCTATGCTGGTGGATGGGAAATTTAAATATAAGAAACTTACAGAAGGAAGTACAAACACAAATAGTGTTATTTGCACTTTATGCAGGAAGGACTTCGCTTATCACAGGAGCACTTCCACCCTTCATTACCACCTCAACGCAAAACATGTTGGGGCTAACACGCAGGTCAGTAATGATAACTTAGCTGCTAAATGTATTCCTAGTATGGGGTGACCAAACGTCCGTATTTCCCGGGACATGTCCGTATTTCACATCCTGGGTTTTTTTTAAAGTTAGGAAATGTCCTGGTTTTTAAATTACCTTCATTGGACCATTAAGACTGATAAAACTTAAATAAGACTGGATTAAACTTCCGTGAGTGACCGTAGCGCACACCTCGCGCGAGCGGCGGAGGCGTTTATACATGACGCGTCACATTATTTGCAGTGTTGTCCGCTCTCTGTGGTCGAAGGCTTACAAGAAGCGCTGCAAATTGCGTCAACTGATGCAAGTTACGAACTGCCGTCCAGAAAGACAATGTCGAAGAAAATCCAGCAGCTGTATGATGAGGAAAGGGAAGTAAAACAGGTTATTGTGAAGAGCGCCACTAATGTGGCTCTGACTGGGGATCACTGGACCTCTGTTAGCAACAAGAATTATCTTGGTGTGACAGCTCATATTATAGATGATGAATGGAAGATCCAGTCATTTGCTTTGAGCATGCAGATGACCACTTCTAGGCACTATGGAGATGCCTGTGGCAGAGGCCTGGGAAATTAAAGAAAAAGTATACCATCTAAAATGGTATTAAAAAACATCATCTGATTTACTTAAATTCTTATTATTCTTCCAATATCCTGAGCAAAACTCCCAAAATTAAACAACATTTTTGGTCATAATTTCCAGTGTTCTGAAAACTGTTTGCTGTTTTCTGCACTCATCTATTGGTCTGTGTAGTAGACTGGTTGAAAAATAAACAAGATGTTGAAGTTTATGATTATGTTCATTGATTCATTCAAACTTAAATTAATATTTCTCATGTTAAATACTGAAATGCGATTAAAATGCGATTCATTTCAATTAATTAATTACAAAGCTTCTGATTAATTCGATAATTTTTTTTATTGCGTCCCACCCCTAAATAAAAGTAATTCAAACATGCATTAAATATAGGGTGACCAAACGTCCGTATTTCCCAGGACATGTCCGTATTTCACGTCCTGTCCCGGGCGTCCCGGGATATTTTTTAAAACTGGAAATGTCCTGGTTTTTAAATTACGTTAATCGGGCCATTAATTCTACAGGCACTAGGACCCTGAGCATGGCGCTGTATGACACGGAATCCCTGAGCCTCATCAGACTCAAATGGCGGAGAACCAAAAACTTACGTTCGCCAAATTATTTGCAGTAAAGCACAATATCTTCAGTCCATCATAGAGGCTGCCAATTTAATTAATTAAATACAATTGTTTAAATTAAAACTAATTCATATGTAGTGGATATACTGATTAATTATGAATTATGAAATGGGGCACCATCCTGATCACGCAGGAACCAAGGTTTTGATAACGGGAACAGGTGGAATATTGTTGAATCAGTCTTATTACCGAAGGGTGAATAATGAATCTGCATATCTAATACCATGGACCAAAATATGTATTTACTACCACAACCATAAATGTTCAAATTTATTGAGTGGTTAATATCACAATTATAAGCATTACATGTGGGATGATTTGGCTCAGAAGAGTAGCTAATCATAAGTAAGCTTGCTAATATAAATCAAAAGGAAATCCATAAAACGATTATTATATAACTATGAATGGACTATGTAGCTAAAGTAAACTTTCCCTAAACAAAGTAGGACCAGGGGGAAAGTGAGGACCTTAGGAGGAAATCAGTAAGAGAGCAGAACCCCAGACCGAGGCTAATGAAGAGCGCTAGCTATACAGTGGAACCTCGGCTAACGACCACAATCCGTTCCGAAAAGTTGGTTGCTACCCGAAATGTTCACTATTCGAATTTTCCCCATAAGAAATAAAAGAAATAGAAATAATTGGCTCCCAGCCCCAGCCCAGTGGACTCGCTAATATATGAAAGTTACAGGCTATATAGGTATGTTTTTAATGAGAACAGATACAGTAAAATACAGTACAAATGGAGTTAAATAAACATAAAAACATTTTCAAAAAAATTTAAACATAAGAAAACATTTAGTAAACATAAATATCGTGCGGCGATATCCAACACATGCATGTCTCATTCAAACTTGGAAATCATTTCAGTTCAATTGTTGGCCGCTTTCTTTTCACTACACTGCTGCTATTGCTCTTAATCTTATTTGGAGCCATGATTGAGGGCTATATCACTAATGGACCCATTAGTAACTAACCCATGAGGGGTCCTAAGTGGTGCACTTATATCAACTACAGATCACTTAATGTTCAGATTGTATAGACACAGCATTTACCTAGGTATCAACTTCAGTCCCTGGTACATCATACACTGTTAGGGAAACATTGGTTGAATAAGGCACGAGAGCTTTAACTCCTCCATTAATGATGGGGTCCTTTCCCTGGCTGGAATGATGCTAAGTTTGATGTCTCTGGACTCATCTTGTAAAGTTACTTCATTTAGGCTAGATTATTATCCAGTATCTGCAAAAATTCTAAGAATCTCTGAAATTTTGCCTTCTTGAAGATGAGTATTGGTGAATATTAGAAGGTAGTGGAAGGTGGGGTTGCAGCTGTGGAAAGTCCAGATAAGGTAATTTCCTTCCTGGACTTGTGACTTCAGAGTTGCTCTGCAAAAAGGTCCTGAAAGAAACCGTTTCTTAGAGATTTTCACTTCTTGCTGCAGGACCCTTTAAGGGACCAGAGACGGTTAATGAGTCAACTTCATGACACTTCCTGTGAGTGTGACCTGTAGGTCCTCAGGGCAAGGGATTAGAACATCTTCTGCTTTCTCCACTACACTTATGGTCTGATAAATATATAGTACATTAAATAAGTCCCAACATGAATATGATTCTGTTCTCTAATTTTTCATTGCTGATTATATAAAATAATCAAGGGCAAATTATGGTTTAAATTTCATTTAAACTAAGGAGAATGGGAAATGTAAGTGGATTTAATATAGTAATACACTACTTTTCAGTCCGTTCTCTGTTACTTTCCCTGCATGTTTATGAAATATGACCAATATCACACCGGGGTGAGACAGCTGTGACACGATTCACTGCAATGCAATTCATCGTGTTTATTATCTAATACAGTTGTATTGTTTGAACACCAGCGGTTCACTTGACCAATGAAAAAACTGTTACAATAGCACATTTTTATACAATAGCTTGTTATCAACCAGAATTCCTTGATTTATTTATTTATTTTTTTAGTTGCAGGATAATGAAAATTCTTGTTTATTATTTGTACAGTATTTTGTATTTTTATACTTTAGAAATAACAACCATAATGGCGAGGCTGAAAGCAGGATGACCCTCCTGGGAGGACAAGGCCCAAAAACAGGGGGAGACATGGTTACAGGGATGAAGATGGACACGGTGATGGGCAGGGCCAAGAACACGAAGAGAAACAGGGTCAGACAGAGACAGGCACACACACGACAAGCACCAATAGTTTTCCCATTTACCTTTCCAGGACCCCAGCACCCATCTGTGGATGCAGCCCCACAGGTGCAGCTGCCAGGTGAGTCTCTCTGGGACCCGTGGCAGAACCTGTGGGATGCCCATTAGCCTCAGGAGCGGCCAGGGAGCAGGCACTGGCTTCAGGAGTCCCCAGAAAATGTGCAGCAGCTGCAGAAGGGCGGGCACTGGCTTCAGGAGTGCCCGGGGGGCACAATCTAGCTTGGTGATACATACAGGCTGCCGGGCAGCCCACACTGGCTGACTCCTTATCCTCCGTCTCCCCTTCTGAGTTGTAGTCCTCAGACCACTCCTCACACTCAGAAAGGGGTGTCGCTGGAGGGGTCTGCAAAACCCTCCTCCAGCACCTCCATCTCAGAGATGGAGCTGGCTGAGAGTTCCTCCATTTCATGGTCCGACGGAAGGGGGACAGCCCTATCTCCATGCCGCCCTCCTGCCCCCACAGACGAACTGGAGCTAGTACCTCTGGTAGGACCATTTCCACCTTCTTCTACCACCTCGTCTTGCCAGAGGCAGGGGGAGAAGCTGCATTTAAGGAGCTTGCAGCTGGGGTGCTCTGGGGAGAACTGTTGGACAGAGAGACCCCCCGGCTACCTGTCTAGCCTCAGAGATACCTGGCTAGTCACTCCAGAGACTAGCTAGCTGTTCTACCCCCTAGTAGAGGGAGTTCAGCCTCAAATAGTCAACAAACTCAGGGAAAGATGGGGTGGTGCTGCCTGCCCATTCTGACTCACTTTCCTTTAAGCGTCCTTTGGGTTTTTTTGAGAAGTTGACCAATATATCAGGCCGATATTTGCATTTTTTCAGCATTAGCCGATATCCATGTTTAATAGCGTCGATTTAAAGTCAGGCACGTCTGCAGGCAGCCCCATGTTAGTGGTGCTGCTTTTGGAAGACAACAGTAAGATCAGGGGCCTCATGTACAAAGACTTGCGTGGATTTATTACAAAAAATTGGCGTACGTACAAATCCAGAAAATGGCGTACGCATAAAAAAATCCAGATGTATCAAACTGTGCGTATGCCGGAATCCATGCACATTTCTTTTGTACATCCCAATCAACATGGAATTGAGCGCACACGGTGACACGCCCCCCTATAAATATGCAAATTCATTTAAATTTGCCCTGCACCGGCAATGCGCAACTCCGCGTTTCTCTCTCCAAAACTGGACCCAACTCAACACAAGAGAACAGCTCTTGGAAATCTGAAATGGCTTATAAGCCACTCATCATCATGGGCCAAAAAATCATAATGGTCACGGAAAACGCACTCTCCGCGAATTCGGCCATTAGCAATATCTTCCAGTAATGCCAACGCTGCCATCTCCCAAGAACTCCAGCGCAACATTTAATGCATGTTTATATAATCTAGGCTAAGTGGAAACACGTGGAATGATTATTTCATTAAGGAAATGAAATTGTTTGATTAATTTACTGTTTTATTTTCTCATTAATTTACTTTATTTTACCCATTAAGGGCTTACTACAATGTGTGCGTGAAGGATATCTTAGTTGTAATTTCAATGCATCAACTCTAAGTGTCGCAAATTGACGAAAACACATTAGAAACATTCGTACGCCAGAGGTGAAGGTGTCGTGGGTGTACGCACTTTCTCACGTTCAAATCACATTTCGTACATCTGACCGTTTGCATGAAACATAGCGTGCGCAATGTTTTTGTGCGTATGCACCATTTGTACATGAGGCCCCAGGTCTGGTAGATGGTAGAATTAAGTGTTAAATTCTGAAACCCTATAACCATAAATATTTACTATATGTCATTAGTAAACTATGAAGTGTTGCTTCACTTTAAGAGTTGCAATCGAAAACTATTTAGCAGCTTGCATAACATATTAGCCCCAATGTTATAAGTTAGAGATGCACTGAATATTCAGCAACATTATTACCGTAACTGTTATTTACACTAAAATGCTGCAAAGTCAAGTGCACTAAAACATTGTACATTTTTATTCACAGTTGGTTACTTGAGGACTTTGTTTTATATGAAGTTCTACAATTGTAAAGTTCTGTAATTGTAAATTTCTTTTAATTGCAGGGACAAAAAAAATGTGTATTTTCATTTTTTCAAAACTTAATATCACTGTTCGGCCTTGTCTCCTCCCTCGGGTTTGTTTGCTTTTGTGTGTATGTGTGACTGTCTGTGTGTGTTTATACAATCGTGTGTGCCTGTGTATGTGTGTATGTGTGCCTGTGTATGTTTCGTCGGTGTGATTTGTTCCACCTGTCTCTAGTCTCACCAGCATTATGTGTTGCATGTGTTGTGAAGAATACCTATTTACACTCCCACCTGCAGTTTCACCTTTGACTGACCATCAGTGTTGCCAACTTAGCGACTTTGTCGCTATATTTAGCGACTTTTCAGACCATCTACAGACTTTTTGTCGTAAAAAGCAACTAGCTACTAGCGACTTTTGGAGACTCTAAACACAGTTTTTTCAGTTGCTGTCCCCAACACAGTGTAACCCATATAAATTTTTGCACAACACTCACAGACTGATTTTTACTTCTTTCCCTCTCTCATCCATTCACTTATAGTGGATAGACCCTTAATGTTACATTAAGGGTGCGTTATTGGCAGACACTCCCTTAAACCTCCCTCCCCCATCAGGTGATTGGTCCGTTTTTCCCACACACTGACACGGAGATGAGGAGATAAAACGAAAAGATGTTGCGTTAATTTTACACCACACACTGAATACCAAAAGAAAGAATTAAAAATCCTTTACACCAACACAAACACAGTTTGGTTCTGAGAAGTTGCAATTTCTTCAACTATTGAGTTTTAATTTGATTGAAGATCCTGGCTGGTTTTTTTTATGTCCCATTCCAGTTCTGTTCACCGTTGAGGATTCCACTGTCGTCCCTGCCACTTTGTCCTCTGTCTTCTGTGGACTGCCGCTAACCAGGGAGTGGTAGGACTGGACAGTTGTGAACTTTTTAAGTGTCGGATCACAGAACTATTTTTCTTTACACACACACACACACACACACACACACACACACACACACACACACACACACACACACACACACACCTTATTTTTTTCCTGACAACTTTTTTTCACACAACTTTTTTCCTTTGAGATCTCAAGGAAACTTCTTTTTGGAGTTGTTTTAAGTACAATTGAGGTTCTTGATCTGTGGATTTATGAAGCCTTGTAATAGTATTGATATTCCACATACTTGTATAGACTGTTAATGATCTGCTTGTTATTTCATATTATAGTCAGACTGTATGTGAACTTCAATGACTTGTATTTTTCATCCTACAACACAATATACTTTTTCTATAGATTCATTAGTGTACTTGTGTTATTGTGGGTATGAGCGGCGTAATATATAAATTTATATCTGCTACTGCCGTCCTCCTGTGCGAACCCTATGATAAAGGAAGCAGACCAGTCTTATTAGAGGATATATTAGATATTGGAGACTGCCTAGATAGGCAGAGTTACAACAGTTTAAAAAACTATGTAATTTATGTAAAAATGATTTATACAAAGCATTAAAGTCATGTAGTTCTTTTGAGAAGTGACTGCCTATTTCAAAGGCAACAGATGTTGTTCATTTGTAGTTCTAACATATTAAGTGAGGGTTTTTTTACTCACTTTTTTCTCTCCCAATGTTATTCCTTTACAGCTTCAAAAACATGTATTGTGCAAATTATGACGTCGACTTATGACGTCATTTAGCGACTTCTAGCGACTTTTAGGACAACCAATAGCTACTTTCCTTACTGAGTAGTTGGCAACACTGCTGACCATTACAACACTCTACTTAGATGACCTGTTATCCCTTCCAAAAACCCACACACAGGGCCCACAGGACCGAGGAAACTCTTATTATCAGACTCACCAGGAATTATGGCTTTCACCTGTTTATGGCCTTTGTTTTTTAGCTTGGTGCATTCCTAACTATAAACCATCACCTTTGAAAGTCACAAAGAGACCTATATCCAATAAAGTGGATTTTTATTTATTTATTTATTTATCACTAATTAATGTAATTATTTTTTTTATTAATTACTACCAAGGAGGCAAGACACTTAATTGGCATTCACTCTACTATAGGTATCTGTGACTTAACAGGCTTCCTCAACTCACAATACCAGAGCTTAGTAATAACATTTACCAGTAGTAACATTAACCTTGTGAAAATCGCACAGCACGTACGCCTACTACAAATACGTTTATTCTTTAGCGCGAAGATTTATTTCAGTTAGAATGTTTAGCACGATTCAAACAAAGCGATTCATTCCTATTCAGCATAGGAATAATTACCTTCGGGCTATAAAGAAAGATAGATTCATGGGTTGTAACTCTTGAAGCTGTGTCAGAAGTGCTATACGCTGGCCAAACTGGATTTCCTTGGAAAGGAGAGTGGGGCTTCAAAAGCATACCATGTCTTTAGCAAGACAAAGGGCACTAATCGCTTGACAGCGGGGAAGTGAGCTACTCAGTGGCTGATTTTCCTCGCATAGATTTTCGTGGCATTTGCAGTCCTAGTGTTAATAAACATACATTACACTGATAGGAGGAAAATATATGTGATAATTCATAAGTCTCATAAGTGAATAACATGGCAAAACACGAGAAATATGACCAATACATATACAGGGGTTGGACAAAGAAACTGAAACACCTGGTTTTTGACAATAATTTATTAGTATGGTGTAGGGCCTCCTTTTGTGGCCAATACAGCATCAATTCATCTTGGGAATGACATATAAAAGTCCTGCACAGTGGTCAGAGGGATTTTATTCTTCTTGCAGGATAGTGACCACGTCACTACGTGATGCTGGTGGAGGAAAACGTTTCCCTCCTCCAAAACACCCCAAAGTGGCCATGGAAGATGTTCAACTTCACTTTCATGTTCATCAAACCAATCTTTCACCAGTCTTGCTGTGTGTATTGGTGCATTGTCATCCTGATACATGGCACTGCCTTCAGGATACAATGTTTGAACCATTGGATGCACATGGTCCTCCAGAATGGTTCGGTAGTCCTTGGCAGTGATGTGTCCATCTAGCACAAGTATTGGGCCAAGGGAATGTCATGATATGGCAGCCCAAACCATCACTGATCCACCCCCATGATTCACTCTGGGCAACAGTCTGGGTGGTACGCTTCATTGGGGCTTCTCCACACTGTAACTCTACCGGATGTGGGGAAAACAGTAAAGGTGGACTCATCAGAGAACAATACATGTTTCACATTGTCCACAGTCCAAGATTTTCACTTCTTGCACCATTGAAACCGACGTTTGACATTAGCATGAGTGACCAAAGGTTTGGCTATAGCACCCTGGCCATGTATATTGACCCTGTGGAGCTTCCGATGGACAGTTTTGGTGGAAACAGGAGAGTTGAGGTGCACGTTTAATTCTGCCGTGATTTGGGCAGCCGTGGTTTTATGTTTTTTGGATACGATCCGGGTTAGCACCCGAACATCCCTTTCAGACAGCTTCCTCTTGCGTCCACAGTTAATCCTGTTGGATGTGGTTCGTCCTTCTTGATGGTATGCTGACATCACCCTGGATACCCTGGCTCTTGATTCATCACAAAGACTTGATATCTTGCTCACAGGTGCACCAGCAAGACGTGCACCAACACTTTGTCCTCTTTTGAACTCTGGTATGTCACCCATAATGTTGTGTGCATTGCAATATTTTGAGCAGAACTGTGCTCTTACCCTGCTAATTTAACCTGCTCTTACTGCTTTTACTGGTGCAATGTGCAATTAATGAATACTGGCCACCAAGCTGGTCCAATTTAACCATGAAACCTCCCACACTAAAATGACAGGTGTTTCCGTTTCATTGTCCAACCCCTGTATATTTTAACCAAAAGTATTAGGTCACTGCATACAGTAGACTATGAATTTTACCCTCAGGTAATGAGACTGATATTACTTTTTTTCACCTGTACCTGTTAAACCTCAATTTCCCTATGTTTAGGGTGGTGCCCTGCTATTAATATCTTAAATCTGGTGCT
Source organism: Brachyhypopomus gauderio (assembly GCF_052324685.1). NCBI lineage: Eukaryota > Metazoa > Chordata > Actinopteri > Gymnotiformes > Hypopomidae > Brachyhypopomus > Brachyhypopomus gauderio. The sequence goes on from NC_135225.1 coordinate 21,703,346, forward strand.
ACACACGTGTCTTGTTAATGTTGATGTATTAAAGTGTGAGTGTTGCATGTGGTGTTTGTAAGTTGTTGTCAGAAGATTTCCGTGTTACTATTCCATGTTAATTGTAAGTCTAAAACATTTAGATGTACGCTCTCAACTCAGCATTCTGCATCAGCCTTGCTCATTACACTTGAGATAAAAATACCCCCCCCCCCCAAAAAAAAAAAAACTAAAACATTTTGCTTCAAATATTGTGAACAAATCAATTTGTTAGTCAAATATCCAGAATTGTATGGAATGAGCCCAGTGCATTGTTACATCCCTATTCAGTATTTTAATCATTGACAGATTATTTGAATGTTCCCATTGTCCCATACCTTTGCTAATAGGATACTTTATTTCCTGCAAGCGATCTTGTGTTCAAGTTATATTCCTGCTACACATAAGGAATTGAAAAGCTCAGTTATTAGATTATTGGATTTTAAAATGTAGTCATGTAATCATTGTAATAATGAAGTTGTTCGACGCAAAACTTAAAGATATAGTGTTGAGTAAAGAGTAAAGCATTAAACATTTCATTAACTAAACACTCATGATGGTTTTAGGCTGGAGTGTTCATTATTTCAAGGTTTTTATAAGGACTTATATACCCCCACTCACTCATGAATTTATAGCCATTTTTAGAATTAATAGAATTTCTGGGTTGGAGTATTTCTAGAATCGGAGCAGAAATGCACCGCTGGTAGTGAGCGTCTCTGCTTCACCTTACTGAACTAGTAGGCCAACTGAGGAGAGCTATGTGAGCTGATAGGTTTTGCCTGTTGAAAAATGCTTTCTTGGCTTTCTATGGCTGTTTCCTCTTTGATAAGGCCAAGCTGTGAATTTGAGTCTCGTCCCACAAGCTGAGGATGTTCCTAGAGGCTGTGTCCTCTGCCTCCAAACAGCAGAGGAAAAGTATGTCTGCAGTCCTCAACAGTTATCTGAGGTCAGAGTCATTGTTCTTACCCTCAAGTTCTCCTTCAGCACAGTTCTGGTGTACAGACTCCCTCTATGCAGGGGCAGATGATAAATCTCTAATCTTTGTACTAGACAACCATCCTTCAGAAGTGCTTCACTGTCACTGTGCTCCATGTTTAATTGCATTAGAAGATGTAGCTTGCCTTTTTTGCTTCGTGTGAAGGACTGTGTGACTTCACACTGTATACTTCACACTGTTTAAGTGGTCAGGTGTTCTGCATTTAGTTGTGTGGGCAGATTTTACAGTGCCTTGACCTTTTGTAGGACTATACTGTAATATTCAGATGGAATATGAGTTTTCTATGAAAAGCTGGATTATAAATGTGAAGTTCAGTGTTGGTTTTGTAGTCATCATACATCAACCTGTGTATAAAAAGCCAAATCTCTAAAACTATTTTCACATTTAAAAACTATTAAATGCACTGTACTGGCTTCTTTCATGAGCGACTGGGCTATGTCTGAAGAGCAAAAGTTAGCTGGATGCTTTTAATATGCACTTATACTGCATTTACATAAACACTGGTTCGTGTGTGTGTGTGTGTGTGTGTGTGTATAAAGAGAGAGTAGTACAAAAGTACAAGATTTCCATTGAGACAGGATGTTTCAGACAGAGGTCCAGCATTTGTACAAGTGAAGTCCAAAATGTTCTCTGTACTTCACTAAAATTTTGAATATCACTGCATTTCTTACCACACTTACTCACCAGGAATCTTCTTAGGAATTGTGGGTGTAAGATAAGCAACCTTTTTTTAGAGCTGTTCCAAAATCATGGTCGTTATGCAGATTGAAGGGCTGGAAGCAGAAACACAGAGAAACACAATGCTAATAAAACACCAGCACAAAAATACTCCAGAGACAATCTAGCTAGGTGTAATTTACAAATTACCATCAAATAACACAAGGGGTACAAATCTACAGGTAGATTAAGTGGAACTACTCACGGCTGCAAACGATAACCTGATTTCAAAACCTGAGACATGATTTGAACCATAACCTAAAGTGAAACAACACAGCACTTAGTGCCATGCAAACTGTGATGAAGGAGACCATAACAGTACTTACATACACACTCACCGGCCACTTTATTAGGAACACCTGTCCAGCTGCTCATTATCGCAAATGTCGAATCATCCAATCACATGCCAGCAACTCAGTGCATTTAGTCATGTAGACTTGGTCAAGATGATCTGCTGCAGTTCAAACCGAGCAGAATGGGGATGAAAGGTGATTTTAAATTACTTTGAACATGACATGGTTGTTGGTGCCAGATGGGCAGGTCTGAGAATTTCAGAAACTGCTGATCTACAACCATCTCTAGGGTTTACAGAGAATGGTCCAAAGAGAAAATATCCAGTGAGCATCAGTTCTGTGGGCGCAAATGCCTTGTTGATGCCAGAGGTCAGAGGAGAATGGCCAGACTGGTTCGAGTTGATGGAACAATCAGCTCAACAATCGAAGATTGGAAAAACGTTACCTGGTCTGATGAGTCTCTATTTCTGCTGTGACATTTGGATGGTAGGGTCAGAATTTGGCATCAACAATATGAAAGCATGGATCCATCCTGCCTTGTGGATCAGGCTGGTGGTGGGGGTAGTGGTGCAATGGTGTTATTTATGGTGGGGATATTTTCCTGGCACACTTATGGCACATTACTACCAATTGAGCATCGTGTCAACACCATAGCCTACCTGAGTATTGTTGCTGACCACGTCCATCCCTTTATGACCACAGTGTACCCATCTTCTGATGGCTACTTCCAGCAGGATAATGCACCGTCATAAGGCGTGAATAATCTCAGACTGGTTTCTTGAACACAACAATGAGTTCACTGTACTTGAATGGCTTCCACAATCACCAGGTCTCAATCCAATAGAGCAGTGAGGAATGTTTGTACCTTGTTGAAATTATGCCATGAAGGATTAAGTCAGTTCTGAAGGGGGTCCAACCCAGTACTAGCAAGGTGTACCTAATAAAGTGGCTGCTGAGTATAGATATGCAAAGTATCCAGATATCACCTCCCTTGTTTTGTTTGTAGAATAAGTCACAACATTGATTTAACTTCCAGGTACGTTTAGTTGACTGGGGACAGCACATGTAGCTTATAAGTAGTTACTCAGTGTATATACACTCATCACCAACAATATTAGACACTTTTGTTTAAACCTGAAACACCTCGTAGGTGTCCTGCAGTGGGCAGTGATATGTGGAAAAATAGTTACATCTTATATCCCAATGCAACCCCCACTGTCCTGACACGGTCATGTGTCACAGCTGTGTTCTATGCAGGCAATATCCAGTCACCAGTGGTAGTGTGGTCAGAGGATGGAGTACAGGGTGGTGAGCAGGACTTAGAGAGGTGTGCGATTTAAGATGAGTAATACCACCTAAAGTGGCCAGTGCATGCATGTGTAAGATCCAGAGTGGGTGGTAAGAGTGTGAATAAATATAGTGCAAAGAGAAGAGTGTTAACTGAGCGTTTGTCAGAGCTGAGTAACCACCACCATTAGTGCTGGATGAGTCTCTACATGAAACGTTCATACCAGCAGGATCTTGTTTCAGTGCAGAATGGAACTTTGAGATACGGACACTGAAGATGTCTGTCTGTCTGTAACAATCTCCCAGGGGTAGTGTAAGAACCTTGTAAGGCACTTGGCAACCATTTTTCAAATTATGCTATGGAAACAGGATTTCAACATCCTTTTTCTTACATTTCCGACTGGTTTGCAAGAGGTTCGTCAGATTTCCCCAGATATTCCTGCACGTTGTATTTTAAGTTTATCCAGTGCTGTTCTGCGGTATAGATGCACAATATCTCATTGCCACAAACACAAAAGCGATATGGTTTTATCCACATCCAGAACTCTCTGTTGCTATCAATCAGTTGAAAACTATTTGAGCAATTCCTTAATGCGCTGTGTTATACTTCCAAGGCGTGTTGCATGAGGTGTCAAAGAAAGGTCATGAAATAAGCAGGAGACTAAAAAACAGGATGGATTTATTCATCAAAACCTCAAAAGGTCTCTACTGAGGGTTCATCAACAAATATGAAGTATGAGAGAACATAAGTGTATGTCCATGTTAACGATTCTAGATGATTATGCCTGCAATGCACTCAAGAATTATTAATAGGTTTCTTCAATATTTTCAATGTGAAACCAAATTGAATGTACATTTGTCTTTGGCTGTATGTGCCTGAGCAGGGATGATGGGTATCCTGCAGTACAGTGCTCAATCACATGGCCCCCACTGTAAACTACATGCACAATAGCGTCCTTCAGCTCATTAGTGCTCCATAGTTTGGTTAATTCAATGCTTTACCAGAAAGGCTTATAGCAGATATATCCATCACAGCTGTGTGTTTCTGTAAGCACACAGTAATGTGGGTGTTAAACTGTGAGTCCATGCTGTCATATCCATTTGTGAACACCATTGATTCATTCTAGCACTGGGAAGCCATATAGTGGTTTCATACCCAAATCAAGAACTTTTGACTTCATCCAAAAACCAGTTTTGATTTTTATACAAATTCCAGATTATTTAAGTCAAAACCTAAAAGTGTCATCCAGTATGTAAATAGGATTCCTGGCAACTGCTATGATCTGCTATGACTCTCAGTAAATAACTAGCCAGAATGAGCTGCTGTTTTATGTAGTAAGAGTGAATGAGGTTCCAAATGTACATCTATTGATTTAAATGTGATTACGACATACGTATTGATCACCTTACATGTTTATCTCATTAAAGTAAATGTGTTGATATTGATATTTTATTTTATTCGTTAATTTTTTTCTTCATGAATGTGCCACTGAGGATCAAGAACCTATTTTCTCACAAAATAATATTCGGTGTGGAAATTTAATGGCTTAACCTTAAAAAAAAGATCAACAGTTCACACTCTCCATGCTACTAGGCTCTTCTGTTAAAAGTCTCAAAGCTGTGCTGTGCCATATACTCTAGTTTAACAGAATTCCATTCTATGAGATGCGTTTGACCTCCAGGGACTAGTAGGAAGTAAAGCTGTGACTGAGGCACTCTCCCAGTACACAGCAGAGAAGCATTTCCAGCCATGACACCTCAGGTTTCCAGGGCAACAGGTTGTGGGAGCAAGAACTCTGGGAAATCTGGCCTTCATCTCCAGTTCTCTGGGAGGGAGTTACGTCAGAACATCAGTCATGGAGCCAAGAATTAATGATCATTTTGTCAGCTCTGTTATGAAATGATTGTTGGATATCAATTTAACAGTTCAATGCTGAGGGGACTTCAACATTTTGTTGGTTCTATGCCAGTATGTTGGGATTTCTGATCCCAAGACTGGCTAAACAAAGCAATTGCAGCCTGTTTTGCTTTGTTCTAGAATCAAGAGCTCAGTGTACGAATCTCTCAGTCTCTCTCATTATTCCTTTTTCTCTGTCTCTAACTCTCTTTCTCTCTCTGTATGTCTCTGCCTCTATCTCTCTGTCTGTCTCTGCCTCTTTCTCTCCCACTCCCTCTGTCTCTCCCTCACTCTCCCCCTCTCTCTCTGTCTGTCTGTCTCTCAGTTGCTTTCTCTGGCCTGGGTTTCACCTCCTTCTACCTGGCTGGTAAGCTGCAGTGTTTCACAGACAGCGGCCGCGGTCGCAGCTGGCGTCTGTGTGCCATGATCCTGCCTCTCTACAGCGCCATGATGATCGCCCTGTCTCGCACCTGCGACTACAAGCACCACTGGCAAGGTCAGAGCATGGGCCTGTGCCCCCAGACTAGACATGACATCCTGGACCGAGAGCCCGGCTCACAGCGGGCAGGAGGGCTGGACACTTGTTTGAATCAAAGGGGTTGAAAGGGAATTCCATTGTTTATCTTTCTGCAATCAAAGTTTTTCATCTAACCTGCTTATCCTATTGCAATGGAAATCATCTTTAAATGTTAGAGTGCAGTGTTCCTGACTGAACATGGCAGATTTAACCCATCAACTAAACACTAAGCCCTTTATGAGCTGAATGTAGTACAATGTTTAAATACCACATTCTGCAATAATGTGGTCTAGAACCTGGGTTTGATATTTTTGACCTAACTTGCATCACAAGAGGATAGTGGTGCTGTCCATGGTACCACATTTGATATCACACATTCAGTGAGTTTACATGTGAGCGTTTATACTTAAACCTGTTTACAGTTTTTCTTAGTCGATTTGGTTCATTTCTCACATCATGGTTTACATTGGCATCACAACTAGTGCATTTCTCAAAACAGTTAGTGCAAACAGCAAAACTCAATGAAATACCTGCAAAAGCAAATACTTCACTCAAAATTCTTTGTTTTTGCCTCAAAATCAAATATTTAGGTCATTCAATTTGTCAATGACATCAGAGTATCTAGTCTGTGTGCCATTGCCTATGAACAAGGCAGTCAAAATACTTAGTCATGTTGTCAGTGCAACTATAAGTCACAGTCAGTGCAGACTGTATATTCTGATGGAAACTAGCTAAGCTTTTGATTTCAAGAACGCTGCACATTTGTGGTATATCAAATACATGTTACACACATACAAACTTACATGGAACACAAAGTTACACATGACTGTATGTGGGAGACTGATAGCAAGAAATTGGACTGGAATCAAATTTGTACAGCAATATTGTTTGACTGTATTGTTCACACTGCAATTTGTTGACAAAAACAAATCTGATTGAAATTCAGAAAAGACAGACAACTGACTGGAAAAACTGCAAAATTAGAAACTTATTCTACACATTCAAAACAACCTGAGCACATACAGCCTTCTCTTGCTGTGTGAAAATGGAACCTCTGCCCCCCCTATGAGCTAGTCTTGGTATCCTAAATGGTATAAGAATGCAAAAATATAAAATAAAAATTGAATAACATGTCAGAATGTATGTCAATGTATGTGCAGCATTACAGAAGAGAGCACATTTCTGAATTACAGTGCATACATGTTTTCTCTTTGAAATGTTTGAACGACTGTTGCCCTTCCTGTATTTCACTGTTTTGTCCCCTCATCCTTACACCACACAGTATTACCCCTCTACATCATATAGTCTTACCCCTCTACACCACACAGTCTTACCCCTCTACATCATATAGTCTTACCCCTCTACACCACACAGTATTACCCCTCTACATCATATAGTCTTACCCCTCTACACCACACAGTATTAGCCCTCTACATCATATAGTCTTACCCCTCTACACTACACAGTCTTACCCCTCTACACCACACAGTATTACCCCTCTACATCATATAGTCTTACCCCTCTACACCACACAGTCTTACTTCTTTTATTGGCTGTTCACCCTATACATGGCCTTGTCTTTCCATCCATGGCCTTGTCTTATCCTTTATGATACTGCAGTGTTCAGTGTCTATAAATGTTTGCCAATTACAGTAAAGGTTCATGAGATGCACCTCTGACCTGTGGTTGAGACCATTGGGTGATCTAAGCCTTCACCAATTCCCTTTCTTACTGTAACTGAATCTTCACCTGCAAACAATTTAATCAAGTTAGGATAAATTACCAAAATGTAACAAAAAAAATTAACTAAATAAATAAATGTAAAATGATGCCTTAGAGATTATGAAAAAATGTTCAGCACTTTTGCATATAATGACCTAGGCGATGACCTAAAGACTAAATGTTTGGGAGTGTAAGACAATTCAACAGTCAATCCGTACAACACATTTTGATAAACATGACATAAGCAACACATAATGTAAAAAACAACAGACAATTGTCCATGTCCATTTGCAATATGATAAACACAAGGAGAAATACAATTATGATGTGCACAAGTGACAAGGAGATGTGGAGACTGAATGAACAGTTTTGAGAATTTCAATTCTGATCTGAGAAAAGAACCGAATCGACTGAGATAAACTGTAATATAATGACTTTAGCCTTATGGAGCTGCTTTAATGAATCTGGTTCCACAGTTTTGATCCTCTTGCAGCCATCAGTCATCTTCATTATCCTGGATCACCCACTACACCATCTTGCTGTTCATCATTAATCAGAAAGAGGTGGAGAGAGGCAAACATGTCAGACATCACAGATAAGTCCTTATGTCATGAGAGACAGGATGAAATCGGAGAACTGAACAGGTTCCTTGTGTCATAGGTGAGAAAAGGAAAACATTTGAGTTGCTTTATAATTTGAGTTTCACATTTTTTGCAGCATTTTTTAAAACTGTTGTTCTTTTTTTCCCTTCACCTCTTTGATCATGGAGTCTGACATTTCATCTTCACTACAGGCACACACACACACACACACACACACACACACACACACACACACACGCACACACACACACACACATACACACACACACCCACACACACACACACACACTGCACACAATAGTATAGCACACAACTGACTTTCATATATGATGTCTTTGACTTCTAATATTTTTTCTAAACAGAATGAAACAAGCCTGTCACAATTCCTTGAGATGAACAACAGGAAACGTTTTGGTTCACAGTTTTTGGAACACACTGAGCAGCAGCAGTGCACTATTTTAAAACCCAATTATAAGTACTTAATTCTTCTTGCAAGAGGTTCTAGACTTAAAATGATCTGGACTTACACCCCACCTTTTGTCCTCTTCCCAAATTTCCCAAATAAGTTTTTTTTTGTTTTTGAAAGAACCTGCACTACTAAATCTCTGTGTTGTCGTATTTAAATATTAAACTGTCAATCTAGGCCATTATGAGAAAGGAGCAGGCTCAGCCATGAATATTCATTTCCTTTGTTTCAGTTCTAGGCTTTGATTATGTCACGATACAGTGTAGATGTAGTCTGGGTCTATATATGTGCTTCCTGTGGGTGTGGTTGTTTGTGTATGTGTTCACCCGCCTCATTAGTCTACGCTGCATGCGGTGCTTGTTGTGTGTTAGGTATATATTGTGTGAGTTAGTCTTGTCCCGTGCTCGTATTTGTGAGTCCTTAATGTGTATTCCTGAGTTACGTGGGATTTGCCAAGTGCTACTAGAGACTATGACAGTGTTTATTAAGTGTCTATGTTGACTGCAACTCGTATTTGCGTGCTGCCTACCTCGCACCAGTACAGATTAAGCTAAGGCATTTTCCACAAGTTAGCTTACAGATAAAAGGAAAATGAAATTACAGAGACACGAAGCATAAAAAGAATGGGTATCCATTCCTCTAATCAACTATATTAGTTAGAAATAAAAAAAACCTTGTTTTCCAGTTGCATTCAGTGTGGCAGACATCTACGACTTAAAGAATGTTCCTCAACCTGCTGTAACTAGATTGAGGAGATAATCAACTCCTTATAAACAAGATCAAGAATGATATTAGACAGACACCAGTATTTTCAAAAGTAAATGACAATGCAAGTCATGGAGGAAGAAAGCAGTATAAGTTGATAAGAGAGATCACACCACAGTTCAGCAGTAATGAGACTAGTTCAGTATCACCCATGACTGAGCACAATTCTCAAATGTTCTGCATCACAGTCTATTATGATGAGGTAAGGCACAGTTAACTGCTCCACGCTGAAAGGCATGCTGAGAGCAATATGCAACTACAGTTTTTGGATATAAAATGGACAGATCTGCCTCTGCAATCATGCTAGTGAGAAGATATTCCTTTGGGGAAGGTTAGAATTAAGTAGTCATTCATGAATATGGAGTTTTAATAAGCAATGCAGATCCAAACCCTGTAGAATGTGTCTATACTCACATTCCATGAGGGCTTTTGAGTTCACCAGGCTAGGGAGGATAACCACACCACGTGTCCTCAGAGAAGTCTTTAACCCCTCATACCAAGTGAGGGAGACTTGATAAGGTGGAGAAGCTCAGACCTAGCAGAGTTGTGTGTTGCTTCTGTTCTTAATAACTGGTCATCTAGGATGGGTGTTGCAGGGTATTTAGAGGTGAAACTGCAGTCAGAAAGACATATAGAAGATGGTCTTGTATACTAGGACTGCCTGGTCATAGCATCATCTTGTGAATGAGATTAAATGAGCTAAGGACAAAACATCCTTCAACATTACTGAATGATAGTTCATCTCTGGTCCTCCCATTCAGGTTCATTTTGAAATAGTAGACACAACCTCATAGCTGTTTCCCACAAATACCAAACAGGAGGCAGATAGCATTATTGTACTGGCCAGCCTGTTAACACCACCCCTTCCCAGGTCTCTTCAAAAACAAACAATTTCCTTGCACAGTTTGATGTCCAAGCTGGCGGACCATTTGTGGAGCAGGAACTACGAACAGGAGCTCCTTAACCTTGAGCCAACTGCTGCTGAGGACATGTTGAATAAAGTTTTCCATCAAGGTTGCGGGAGGCTGGTTTTCACAGACGGGGGAAAATGAGAAGTGTATTTGTGCAGCTCTAAGCAGCACAACAACGTTTTCTCTAGGCACTTATATGTACAGGAAAGTGGAGCAGAACATTGAGTAGAAGCAAGAGTAGTGGCTGCGACTACTGCCAGGTTTAAACCTCAGCGGTGCGGCAGTTATGGAGTGGTGAATGTACCAGTGTTGTAGTATAGTAATCTGTGGTGAATGTACCAATGTGGTAGAATAGTAATCTGTGGTGAATGTACCAATGTGGTAGAATAGTAATCTGTGGTGAATGTACCAATGTGGTAGAATAGTAATCTGTGGTGAATGTACCAATGTGGTAGAATAGTAATCTGTGGTGAATGTACCAATGCGGTAGCATGGTAATCTCTGGGGTGCCTTTTAAGATCAAGATGTAAAAGGATTGTTCTTTGTTTAGAAGTATGACAGAAAAACCACAATGCTGAGAGCCTGATTCGGAAGTCTTGTGTTCTGTTTCTAGGCTTCATAGCTTGTGAGCATAGCACACATTCAGTTAGTTTGCTGTGGCTTGCAAAATCCATTTAAGGCCAAAGACCATGGATGACCTGGATGTCTGGGCTGTTTCTGCTTTGCACTAGAAGGCTGGTCAGCTACCACCACCACCACCACCTTCACCACCACCACCTCCACCACCATCACCATCACCACCGGATTCTAGTCAGTGCAAGAAAGAAGCAGTGAGGGGTATGGCAACCTCAACACTGGACCGGGTGAAATTCAGGATATTAAGCTTTAGGGATTATGTATTTAAAATGTAAAAACATCATCTGTCAGAGTGACACAATGAGATTACAGATGTTTTTTGTCAAAAAAGGAGGATAACGTTTTGCTTGAAAACGCTCTTCAAATGTGGGGATTTTCAAGCAATTATCTTTTCAACATGAGAAAACTCGAGTAAAATGACATATTTCCAGTAAGCCTGGGATGAAGCTTTTGTTCTCTTATACTGTAATATAGGAGTTTAAATAACAAAGTACTTTAATATCTCGCATAGTGGAGTAACAGTGGTAATAGTGTTGGTGAGACTAGAAGTCACCTGGAATGTGTTCTGAACTTATGTGAGGGAGAAGTACTGGAGAGTGATGCTGCCAGTCCTGTTTTCACAGATGCCTTTGTCGGGGGAGTGATAGGGCTGCTCTTCGCCTACGTCTGCTACCGACAGCACTACCCTCCCTTCCTGCACACAGACTGCCACTTGCCTTATGCCAGCCTGGCACTAACCGTCGCCCAACACGCGCCCATCACGGAGGAGCAGCCTCACCCCACGGAAAACGCCACCAGTCTGCCTCTGGAGGGCATGACGGAGGGGCCCGTATGACTAATGGTTCCTGAGCCCACAGCCACGTCCTCGCTGCTCTACCCCTCCCCCACGTGCTCCGCCCACTTGGTATGACCCATACAGACTGACTGACTCTTCAACATTCCAGTGGGTTGTACCAACTCCTCCATTTTCCTTTTTGCTCACCGGTCATATGTCCCGTATGTTTTTAGTTCTGATTAACAAGACTTGTTGGGGATGCACATATTTACTGAGTGCAAGATTCAGTTGTAGTGCAGTAAGAAAGGGCGGAGGAGAGTGAAGTGATTCTTGATTCTTAACCATGCAGTGGTGGCTCGATAAAGCAAAAGAATCAGTAATAGCACAAAACAAAATGACGGTACAGCACCATATATATTATTATCATCAGTTTTGGAAATTTCAGTCAAAATAACAATACATGGGCAACATGGCATTACAACTGACTCTTAATGAATCCTTTAAGTCACAATGTTTCTGACTGTTGGGAGGGAAAGTGTCCTTTATCTCATTCTCTCATACTGACTTTTTCATCTCTGATTCATGAGACAGTGGGTAGGAAAACCACTTTCTGATAGTCCTTTCTGTGAACTCATTGGTTGTCCATGGCAACCTGCTGTTAAATATAGACCTGTTGCACTTTGGCTTGAAGAGAGCTGACATGGGTGGTGGCTTCCCGGGGCTCCTCCCCCTCATTTCCTGTCCTTTCTTTCACTTTTCTTTCCTTGTCTTACTTTGCTCTGTCTTCTCCACCTCATCTGTTTATTTTCTCATTTGCTCTCAGTGTTCCTCCCACATACACGTGGCTCATCAGTGGATGTCTCCACATTTTGCTCTTTGTTTTTTTTTTTGTCTTCTTTTTTTTCTTTTATTCCCCTGGTCTCCATCTCTAGTCTTAGTTTAGAACTTCTATCACAGTGTTCCCTCTCTCCCACACTCACGCACCATCTCTCCATCTCTTGCTCCATCGCTCTCTCTGTTTGGCACTTCTCTCATCCTCTTCTCTTACTCCATCTACCTTTCCTTCTTGCTCCATGTTGTTTTCACCCAGACTTCTGACCAGCTTTACCTCCTCCTGACATTTTACATGCTTGGACGCTGGAGCAGTTTGAATACAAATTGCGGCCAATCACGGGGCAATCGATGGAGACCGGGGGCTGTGTGTGTCGGGGGGCACAGCCCTGGGAGGGCAGATGCCCCAAACTGCACCTGAATACATTTTCATTAGGGACAGAGTGGATGCCGATGGTACTGAGCACATTAATACAGCCCTGCAAAGAAAGCCCCCATCAGAGGAGGGCACTTATAGCATGAGTGCATCTCCGGGGCTGCTTATGGCATGGCCTGTCACAATCACCCCACTAATGGGATTATTCATTAACATGCCACTTGTGTTTTCATAAGGCTGCCTGTGTTGATTGGACACAAAGGGGAGCTACTCCATTGTGATTAGGATTTAGACTGCGGTTAATTATGAAAAAGGCAAAGGACCATTGTTGGACCAGTAAATACTCTGTGTGAGTCTGCGTGGAGTTAAAATTCATAAAGGAAAACATCCTGTTAAATTCTATTTTCTTGTTTGGCTCGAATATCACTCTGTGGTATGCAGAGAGAGAGGAGTGGTTATACAAAGCTCAAGATAAACACCTACTATAACTTGATCTTGGTTTTTGAAGGAGTCTTACCATGTTCGAAAATGTTAAATTAGGAAATGCATTCGCAAGAAGAAGTAGGCCAAAGATTTATTTTTTCCCCTTAGCATATCAATGACATGCAGATTTAAATATATCTAATGTTTTTAAGATGAAATTCTTCTAAAATGGTTCAAAGAAGAATACTGAGGCAAATGCAGGATGTGACAGCTACAGCCAGTGCTAATGAAGTCAGCTTGCACAGGATGAGTTCATAATCCCATTATCACCATCTGTTCTTTGAGTCTAGTACTATTTTTCAAGGGACAACGTTTTAATTCTAGCATTGTTCTCACACAAACAACATGCCGGTATTCCTGTGAACATGCAGAAAGTTCTTTTGGCCACAGCAATACAGACTGTTTCCGAATAAAGTGTAAAGGATTTAACAAAGTAATGAAAACAATGTGCAGGCCTCCTGTGTTTCTACTGCTGTTTCTACAGAGATCTAAGTTCTGTGTGTACACTACAAGGAGCCAGAGATCTTTTGACAGACTCTTTTGACTGAGACCCAGCCTGTCCTCTTTCACCACGGTCTCTGTTAATGGCCTTAATGTCCTGTGTGGTCACTGTGTCATGAACCTGCTCTATTCAGTTCTCTTTTTAAAATGAAAATATGCAGAAGACAAAGGAGTATGACTATGCACCACACACACCTTAACATCTGGTGCTGTTCCCTTGTATGTGTGTTTTGAAGGCATCAACCTTTGTTAACGGACTTAATGGTAACACAGCTCCACAGGTGTCAGTGTGTTACAAATATCTGTGGTCTCAGTCATTACTCGGAAACAACTTGAATGGCAATTCAGAAGTTGGGTTTATTTGAAAGAGCAGAGTGAGCTAAAATTACAATTTCAACATTAAATGTTTTCACATTTTTTGTCAAGTTTATTAAGTTCAACTTAATACACCAGCTTTTAAAAAACTGTCCACATATTGTTGTTTTTAAAATGGCCTTGTTAGTGCAAATTAAGGATTACCCTGCATCAAAAATGCTAACGTGGCCAAAAACAGCCAGTAATGAATGATATTATGATATGATATTGCTAGCATAATGCTAAAACTGACTGTTAGTGTTTTTATTCGATAATAGCAGCACTTCCTGACTGAAATATTCTTAAAAAACCTTATTGGGTCTGTCGCATAAGAAAGGGGCCTTATGCTCACTGATATTGGACACTTGGGCTAGTCAGTAGAAACCTCACGCACATATGGAAATGACTTTTATTCACAGATTCAAAAGTCTTGCTACCACATTGCTCAGCCAGGTTAGGGCTCCTCTTTGATGCTTTTACAGTGTCCCCTACCATACTGTAGACTTGCCTGTCCAGAACCCCTTTCTGCTGATTTGTTGGCTTGACATTTCATTCCATACTTATTAAGAATTTATTATCCTTGGGAGTCCTGCTTGCACAAATGTTTTTGTTGAACATAATGGCATTGATAATAAAATATCTGATGTGTTACTGCTTTGGGGTTATTAAAACAAAACAAGGACAAAAAGCAGGAATCCCAAAAGACTAAACCAACAGTAAAAACAAGCATTTACATGATGGAAATTACCTTGCTTGCCTTAACTCAAGTGGGCATGACTCTGACAATGATGAATGCATCTAGGGTGAGCAGCCCTCTTTGGGGTCTTATGAAACTACTATGGAAACCCAGGCAGTTGTTTCCGTTGTTGTCGTTGTTGTTACCTCTTAGCAGGATCATTGCTTGGGTTAGTGTTAAATACAGTTCTTTGTACTTGTGAGTGTAATTTGCCAAATGTTTTGTGAATCTTATTTAAGTATCTGCTTCTGAAAATGGAGGCATTTATTGTGACCGTCTCGATCATGTTTTGTTATTTAAAAGGGATCGAATCTCTATGAATGTGCATATCTGCTATATCAAGGACTTTTGCTCATCACTTTCCTTTACAGAATGTAAATGTGATTTGTTCTTCTGTTCTCCGGTTTCCTCTTTATTCCATCAACACTTCTTTCAAAAAGGAAGAAAGTTCACCAGGCTGCTTCCCTCCCATGATGTGAACCATTTGTTTTGTACAGAAGGCGTATTTTGTACACACAGGTTTATAAGATTTGTGGACATTAAATATGTTTCCCATTATTTCCCATTGTTTCCTAGCTGTCTTATAGAATAGGAAGAATTCTAGTTCTCCAAAGTCTCATGGCATGCCAATTCTAGTTGTAAAAATAGATGATTTTATATGGAGACGCATGTCCTGGCCTTGAAAGCACTTTTAGTCGTGTTCTTGTTGATTATATTGTGTATGTATAAATAGTCTAAAATGATCTGTATAAGAAGCAAAACAGTCCACAAAGTAAAAAATAAAAAAACCAAGCAAAATTCTTTTCTCATGTCTAAGCAGATGTTTTGATGTTTTGCTGGGTACAAGCAGTAAAACTAAGTTGATAAGAGCCTTTGCACTGATTGAACTGACTGTCCAAAATGAATGAATGTAATTTTGTGATTCGGTTGATATTTTAGTATCATATTAGAAGAATTGCATCACATCTTACAGTTTATGACAAAAAAAATAAACAAAAAAGGATAAAAACAAAAAACAGTGTTGTATTTACTCCTGTGCGTTAATGTCTCTGAGCCCTTCAGAGGGGGTGTTCTGTGTGAGACCAGGGTGGCCAGGCCCAGATTCTGCCAGCCAGCAGGTACTGTAAGAGCTCAAGCACAGGGCGATACTGTTTGTTCTCAGTGAAGATTTGTTATTGTGTTGTTATGCATCAACCTGCACTTATGTAAGGAGAGTTTTCAATAAATGATGACATGCAAAATATTGTCCATATTTATGCTTGTGTTCTATTCTTTTTGTAACATGCAGTTGCTTTTAATGATATAAGAATTTCATTAAAATGTTGTGCTTGTGAAATATGCATTTATATTCCAAAAAATAATTTATGTAAAGCAAATGTTTTGATTGGTTAACAATCACCATTGTGTACGGATGGGAGTGGACAGTGTAGGATAGTAGACAGGTCAGACAGCAGTTACGAATAAATACAAATAGGTGTATTTATGAAATAGACGCACAACGCACAAGCTAACACAAAAGATATTCAATGTACTCGTGCAATGAACACACAAAGTATTCAGAAATATTCATGTAAGTGGCGCGGTCTGTTCTCGCTGCCGCTTCTCAGCATAGAATGCAAATGATGTGGTACAGATGAAAAGAACGCAGGAGCTCTTAAAAGGCTAAGAAGCCTGAGGTCTTATGGAAGAGTGGTCCTTCAAACAAGGAGGAAACAAAACAGATGGGGAGGAATGGCGTCTCCTGCAGCAGCGAAGAACTGAGTCATTCCGCTCTCGTTGGGACAGACAGGCTTCGCTGCACGGCTAGCGTCTTGCTTGCGGCTTTCAACTAGTCCGCAGTGTGTGGATTATCGGTTGGATTGAGATGGTATGGCAGCGGCCCAATACCGCTGGCTGGGCTCACGAGACACGGGACACTTTGCACTGTGGCACAATATATATGAACAGCTAACATGAGCAGAAAGCAAAATGACAACAGGCTCGTGTTAGTGTTTGCCATGCGGCGTGAAGTGTGTAGGCCTATGTGAGAGGTTGAAAAAGAGGGACAGTGTGTGTAATACCTTAATGCTTACATTGTGGCACAGAATATTCTATGCAAAACGATACTGCATTCATGTTTTCCATGACAAAACGTCTTCAGATATTAAACATTCATATTTACAGTAGCCAGTCTTCCCATGGGTTGATTCCAGGCTTTGACGAGTTTTCCCAGTGAATCTTAATTCTGCTTTTAGTGAAATGGCATCAGTCAAAAAGTCAATCACAGCAATTTTAAAATTGATTTAAAGGCTATTAAAGGGCAAACAATGTTTGCCCCCCAAACCAGGAGTGAGTTTCCCAAAAGCGATTGAACTTAGCGAATTATGAACAACTTTAAGAATGATGTAACTTTAAGCACTTACTTGACTCCGCCCCCGCGTTTGGTCAGAACAGGGTCTGCCAGTCGAAAACTGAACCACCAATTTACATACATTTCTATATTATTAAGCCACAAAAGTGTCATTATGTAACTAATAATCATAAAATCTAACAACAAAAAAGTATTTACACAACATGTATGTGTCACGCCCAGCTCCGCCCTCCTCCCTTGTCCCGCCTTGTTTCCCTGTTTAGTATTTCCACCTGTGTCTCGTTTCTCCTTGTTTTCTGTGTATTTAGGTTCCCCTGCCCCATTCCTCCTTGTCGGTCATTGTTTGTATGTTCTCCAGGTCTCTTTGCTTCTTTGCCTTGCTCTCCCCCCTGTTACTACTTTATGTTCCGTGTGCTTTGCAGTCCCGGTTGTTTCGTTCCTTGGTGGTATGTTTTCTTTGTGTTTTAGCTCCTTTGTTTCTCTGTGTTCAAGCATTGTGTTCCGCTATTTCTTGTCTAGTTAATGCCCTAGTTCCTGTCTTGGTTTGTGTTTTACATTGTAGCCTGCTCATGTCCTTATCTCTGTAGCCCTCCTTGTTACGTATGTGTGCACTGGGTTCGTTTTCCTTTGTTTATCTATTGTAGTATTGGTTCTTGTTAAGTATTCCCCGTATGAGTGTTGTCTGGTTGGCTATGGTTTGGTTCCTTCTGTTTTGCGTTTCTGGTTCTCTCCCTGGGCTCTGTGTATTGTAGGTAGTTTGGTTATCTTTTGAATAAATTAGTTAAATTCCTGCGTTTGCGTCATGCCTGCCCGTCGAAATCGTTACAGTATGTAAAAAAAAAAAAAAGTTTATTTGTAATTGCTGTCCATCGCATGCCAAGCCTACCTATAAAAGGCAATTAAGCTATTCTAATAATCTTTAGAAGCAATCAAGCAGCAAGCATGGCAAACTGACCACGCAAAATAAATTTTTCTCAGGATGAACTAACACAAATGCTGGAAGAAATTGAAGAAAACAAGAGCACACTATTCTACAAAGCTCGAGGAAGCTCAACAAATAAAGGGAAAAAAAAACAGAAATGGGAAGAAATAGTCCAGAAAATAAATGCCTGCAGTGCATACAAGAGATCTGCAATGGACATACGCAAAAAATGGCATGACTTCGCTAGTCATGCAAAAAGAAAGGGAGTGAAAAGAGAGGGCTAAGACTGGTGGGGGTCAATCATCTACAACAGCCTACAACATGGGTTTCTTGGTGGGCTCAGCAAGGTCTGTGTCACATGTTGGGTGAGGAGGGCGATCTGATGTGGGCTACTGGAACAAGACGAGAGGAGAACGCAGGACACAAAGCAACTGCAGTGTGAGTGTATGCAGAGGATGTGGAAACTATGGATGCTTCAAAGCCCATCTAGACTAACACCAAACAAATAGTGACTCAGTGTTCCAACATCTTCAAGCAGCTTCTGCTCCTACAACTAGAGATCAACAAGGTGCAGCATGAATGTACAGCGAGAGGGAGCCAGGAGAACTGATGAAGGAGAACCTCATCATCATCATCTCTACACCCTGAAATTGGGACTCAATTTGAAAATCATGGCTAAGATGTGCACAAGTAAGAAAGAGTCAAGAAGAAGAAGGAGGTCAGAGAGAAACCAGATAAAGATAAATGTAACACAGAGAAAGGTCAGATAAAAATAACGGTAAAACAGAGAGAGGTCAGATAAAGACTTTAAAAAAGTAATTAGTTATAGTTACTCACTACTTGTTCAAAAAAGTAACTGAGTTAGTAACTGAATTACTCTATAATAAAAGTAACTCGTTACCAGGGAAAGTAACTATTTGCATTACAGTTTTCACAGTCAGTTGAAATGAGTAGATCATAAAGGTGTTTAACTTTTGACATTTATTGCACAAGAACAGACCAGTGCAGGATAAAATCCTTTAAAATCTCAAATCTTTGAAAAAAAAGAAGCAAAAGAAAAGTTACACTATATACAGTAAAGTGCATTTACATCTATTAAATTAAATTAAATTCTCTCAACCTGAGACAACTGGTTTGTTCACAACAGAAGTAAACTTAACAATTAAACCTCTATTCTTAATTAAATAAATCAAATACCCAGTATTACCAAGTATTTTCTTAAATAATGTTTATATCGCCACCTTGAAAATTAAAATTTTTCTTCGGCTTGCTCCTGACTCGCCATTTCTGCCTCTTTTCTGTTTGTGTTGTGTGCTTCGGCACACGTGTAAAAACACTGGCTCTGATTGGCTACCATAACGCTGCCTTAGCCAATCGCTTACTGACTTGTTAAGTTAAACAGGTGTTACACTGAGAACTGTGACCTATCGAGATCTGTTACTCCTCACTAGCCTGGGCAGGGGTCCGCTCGGATTACTGTTAGTATATCAATATATAGTAACGCACCGCTTTTAATGACCAGTAACATCAATGGCGTTGTAACGACAGGAAAAGTAATTAATTATATTATCCCGTTACTGACAAAATGACGCCGTTACCTAACGCCGTTATTTTTAACGGCGTTACTCGCAACACTGCTCCATATCTCATGACTCGCTCACGGCACACGCCGTATGCCACTTATGGACTCATTACAGCTGTAGTAGTTATCAGCCTTAAACAGCATTTATTTCTCTTCCAAACAGAGAATAATAATAACAGCAGAGTCACAACTCCAATGTGAGGTTAAAATGTGTTTTTTTGGGGGGGGTTGTTGTCGTCTACACTTGGATTTATTTAATATAGACCAATAAGCTAAGATAGTAAATTTTGCACACGGGACAGCAACACAGTCACTGGATCGAAATGGGTCGAAATAGCTCATGAATTATTAATGTTTAAATTAAGTTGGACAACAAAAGCAGGACAATAAAGTAAACATGCTGATAGTAATTAGAACAAAAGTGCTCAGTTGCTGAACACCGTCAGCAGCTGTGAAATGACTGTGGACTTGGTTCTGACCACTAGAGACCAGGCCTGTGATTGAATGATTCGGGTAGTCGCATCCAGAAGTGGTTGACATCATTTTGATGCAAAGTCAGGAGGCATTTTATGAAACTGGACATTTTTTGTTGCAGTAGCAAATTTGATATGGCCTCTTAGTTGCTGCTGCCTCTACTTCACAAGCTAATTCTGCCTCATACTGACATATTTCAGTAAGCAGTGTCATCAGGTCAGCTGTGGGATGTGATACATTCACTCGCATGGTTGATTAGGCTAATTTTATGTACATATACAAGACATCTTATTATAATATCTTGTAGGAGTGGTGGGATGTTCCTGTGGGGGAAATGGCTATTGTTTATAGCAAGGTTCTTTATGAAGTTGGTTAAATATATTGTATAACCTTCACTGATCTATTTCAGAAGTGAGTTCTTTTAGATTCTTACCAACAATAATTTGGAGTCAGATATTTTATAAGTTTTATGCACGTCAATCCTTCTTCTGCACCTATTTCCATCCTTGGTTGTAGTCAAGCAGGTAGGTTAGTTAACAGTGTTGGGGAGTAACGAATTACATGTAATTTAATTACAAAAAACGTAATTTAATTACAAAAAAAGTGTAACTGTAATTCGTTACAGTTACAATGACAAAATATGTAATTTAGTTACAGTTACTTCTGGAAATATTAAGAATTACAATTTTAGTTACATTTAAAAAAATAAAAATAAAAACCTTTGTGAAATATTTAATTATATTTTTATTGCTTTGCGCCCTATATCGCCGTTTCCCGCTTGTTTCTGTGCTGCAGCAAGCGCGCGGTTCAGTTTCAGCTCAAGCAGCAATAATGACAGACGCCTTCAAGCACTGGACATTTAAGAAGCATTTGTTTTCACTACGTGTTGTCAATAAATGTGAACCATGTGCCACCATCGGCAACTATTTGTGATTATGTCAAGCCTTTGTGTAAATTTCGGAGTTTGGAGGTTTATTTCCGATCAGAAGGCAACCACTATTGAGGTTGTAAGCGAGCTAACAGCAAGGTATGCTGACCGTCACACTGTGGTTTCCACAGTTAGCTACCTGCTAGGCTAGCTACTACCATTCACTTGAATGTGTTTGTTCTTTAGCATGCTAGCTTGATTTACAGGCTAACCAAATTAGCTGTTTAAAGTCCTGGGGTGGGTTTTTCCGAAACGTTCGTAGCGCTAAGTACTTCTTAACCTCGTACGTTTCATACAAGGTTACGAAGTACTTAGCGCTACGAACGTTTCGGAAAACCCACCCCTGTACAGGTATTCGTTGGAATCATACATGACTAGTATAGACAATGACAGACGGTATCAAATGAATATTTATGACTGTTTGGTGTTAAAAAAACGCTTGTCGATGTCTATGACACGACTAGCCTACCCAATTGGTATCACTGGACCTATCTTAGACCTACCGTTCGACAAGCAATACATTTAAATTAAATTTGTATGAAGTAGTGAAATGCAGTTTGGTATCTAATCAAGTGCAACACGTGCAGATTGTATAGAATGCAGTATTTAGAGATACAATGCAGTTAGTTACAGCTAGTGTAAGTAAAGATGGTTAATAGATATGTGCAGAGTAGATAAATTACCTAGGGAAATGCATGTGTGTGTAATGTAGTTATGGCAGTACAATGCACAGGGCAAAGAAAAATATATGATATAAATAAATGTGATAAATACAGATGGAATCATACAGATAATATACAGATTATCCTATACCACTGTAGATAGGGCTATACAGATGTGGATTGAAGAGGAACACTGTACAGATGTTGTGTGGATGGTAAGGTATGGATAGAGGGGAAGGAAATAATGGTCTTTGGGAAGAGTTCAATAAGGTGACCGCTGTGGGAAAGAAGTGGTTTCTGAACCTGCTTGTGTTAGTCTGCAAACTGAAAATGGTAGAGCCTGGGGGAGGAGCAGAAAAGAGTATGGCCCGATGACAGGAGTCTGAGAATCTTACATGCCTGGTGCAGGCATCTCTTCTTGTGGACCTCCTGTGATTGCCTGTCAGCAATTCTCTCTCAGCTTAGTACTTTTTTAAGGTTCACACTATCAGTTCTCATAAATTAAATGTTGATCATGGGTCAATACTCATTTAAACCTTAAAGTAATCAAAAAGTAATCTAACAGTACATTACTTTTTAAAAGTAATCAGAAAAGTTACACTACAATTACATTTTAAACAAGGTAACTTGTAACTGTAACGAATTACATTTTTAAAGTAACTTACCCAACACTGTTAGTTAAATCTCATAACTAAAACCCGCTACAATCTTCTGAAATGATTGGGAATATGTGTATAAAACTAGGTCAAGGTCCAGGTTAAGAATTTACAAAACTGAAAGATTACATGAACTAATGCCTTCAAAAGAAGCAACTGTTAGTCTGGAAAGAGAAGGCAAGAGTGTGTTGATTCACTGGCAGAGGAACACAACATACCTGCATTCAGAATGTAAATGTGCCATATTTTGTCAATTGTGATTTTTCACCACAATCAAAATTTGTCCTCCACTTTTTACCCATCCGTGCAGTTAGAACACACACACACACACACACACACACACACACACACACACTAGTGATTACTAGGGGGCTGTGGATCACACGTGCCCAGAGTGGTGGGCAGCCCTAGCCCGGCAGCCAGGGAGCTGTTGGGGTTAGGTGCCTTGCTCAAGGGCACCTCAGTCATGGCCTCAGGTCTGGGAATCGAACCCACAACCCTCTGGTCACAAGACCAGTTCCCTACCACAGGACCATGACTGCCCAAATGGATCAGGCTGTGAGAGTACACTCCACATAAACGCTGTCAGTGATCAAAAAGATCTTGTATGATCATGATTACAATATGACCATAAGGATTATGAACATAAACTTTTCAATAACACAGATAAAACATTTTTTGTTAAAATGATAGCACAATATCTCTTTTATTCAAGTGTTTGTGATTAAAGTCAGCATAATGATTAATGAATGTGATAGTAAATAAATGATATATGTTTTGGGAGGGCTTTGACTTTCTGAATGTATGAATTATTAAGAATGTATTGTGTTCAACACTGGTGGGATTGTCACAGGACCAACAGAAACGAAGGCAGGAAGTGGCTACAGAAGGGACTTCTCCACATGCCCCACTTTCCCTGGCCAGCAGACTGTGGCTTGGCGTTCTTGTCAGAGCTCAGCCAAGCTAAACACTGGCCTTTTGTCTTGCTGACTCAGCAAAATGGCTAATGAAATGTCCTGTTGTCTCACAACTTTTCATAGTCTCTATAAAGTTAGACATGGCTTCTCATGACATGACTTCTTCACGACCTCATGAATATTTCGTACTGTGAAAAAATCCTATCAAAAAGATTAAAAAATATATTCTTGATGAAATTTTAACTGTGCTTTGTAAGGTTACCTGAAAAAGATGTCTTAAGTCTAACATACAATAATTCATTAGTTCATTTCAAAATGTGTATTAAACTCAACTCAGTAATTAGAATTTGGTGTTGTGCTTACTAAAACATATCTGTTTAGGCTTATTGGTTAAGTGCCAGGCTTAGTAGAAGAGTTATCATCAAACTGTGCACCCCTTCTCAAATCTACTTCCTGCTTTCTTGTTTCCTGAAGCTGACTATTTTCTTTCCCCCTTTTTCTAGCTGAGCAGTTTGAATCTTCTGCATTCTTGATTTTAGAGCACATTTCTTTGCCAGGTGTGCCTTGTGAGTAACGGCCACCGGATGGCCAAAAGGCTGGTACTTCCCTTAGGACGGTGGGCGGTGGCTCATATCTCAGCCTCCAGGAGACACTGGTTGTATCATAATGAATTACCCCATCAGGTGACCTCGAGGCAGCTGTTCCCAGGCCAGCACATATTCCCATTATTGCCTTGTCTTCAGGGAGGGACAACTTATCTAGAGTGCCCTGTTACACGCATTTACTTGCTGTACTGTTGGCCTGAAGCATTAGCTCAAGTTCCTGTGGCCAGACTTCCCACAGAGTGCACTTTGAGTATCGAAATATGTCAGACGGGTCAGATGAGACCACATAAACAATGAGAACTAAATTCACTGATTTCTTCCATCACTTGATGAAACCATAAAGAAAGGTTAGGCTTCATTCCCACATCAATGTGAATGAATTAATGAATGAATGTCAAAGACTTGTTTAAGTAGTCTTCATGGTGTATGGATATTGTCAGTAATATCAAAACTTTTATCCACTACTTACCTTTAAGGAGGTCTCGTTATTGTTGATTTACGTTATGCATCATGTTCTGTGGTAATAGGCAGAGGTGGCCCTTTCAGGCTGTAGCGTTATGCTAAGGTTTTCTACCCAATCCGCAGCGTTCTCCCGCCAGTCGGCATTTTTGTCCTATTTCATTTCCCAAAACACATGAACTAAGTCATCAAATCTGCAGAAAGCTGATTCTCCTCAGCTCAGATTTATTTGAAGCTGGAAATTAAACCATAATGGTTGTGGATTGAAGATCAGGTTAAGAAGATCTATTCTAATCTAGTTTCAGTTTGGAGATGAAGGCACCTGACTTTGCTGTGGTCATAATGTGATTTTTATTATAAAATAGCAATTTTGTTTGGCCAAATGAGTCTGTGAAAGACGCTTTCTCTTATGATTGACAGAAAAAAATGTAAACTGTCAGCCTTCTCTGTTTTGTTATTCGAGGCCCACAGTGGTTCAGGACTCAGGAGTAGAATGGAAGATATTGATCTTGTTACAAAACTTGCCTCTGATGCAGCTGATATTCCAATTTGCTCATTTGTTTGAGTGCATTGAAGATGCTGAAGGGGACGACCGCAGCAGTGTGGATGTCCTTGTTATGAAGCCTCCTGGTCTTGCCCATGTTTAGGTGTGTCATCTTTGTTTGGTCCCATAAGACAGAACAACAGAGGCACACGTCAATGTCCCAGCACCATTCAGAGTGTCCTCCCTGGGGACAGCTGGAGCAACCTTTAGACCTTATTTGCTCTGTGGTTGCGAGACAGGGGCTGTTTTGCAGTAATACTTTGCAAATCCTGTCATTTTCCTTAAAGAATCGGGCTCTCTGTGAGAAGATATTATTGACCCACTTCGCCATTTCTGTTTTTTAAACAAATTGTAATAAACCCTGAACATGACTGTTATCTATGGCATAAACAGTGAGGTACAAGACTTTACAAACTGTCACTTGGCTGGTTCTAACTAATGGCTAATTCTCAAATTCACAGCAGGGTTACGTGTCCCTGTGCATTCTTCTTACTCAGCATCTTAGAGAATTGAGAAGTGAGCCTCAACGACAGCCACAAAGGTTATGAAAGAATGATGCATAATGACTGTGACTCACTCTTTTCAAACTAAAAAACAAATAAAATGCATTTGAGTACACAGTAGTTAACATTTTTCACAGAAAACTGTTTGTATTTCCTGAGAACATCAGGAATTTTCATTGGAGTCAACTTGCTGACATTTGTGATCTCAACTGCTGTTTCTATAGAGTAAAAATGGTATGAATGAGGTAATTACAAGAACAGCATAGGCTAAAAAACATGTGTGGGATAAAAAGCAGTGTTTGTTAGGATTTTTTTCAAAATGCAACATACATACCCAGGAGGACAGCAAACAGATGACCACTCTGGCCTACAGACTGCCATGTGTTTTAAAGAACAGTTGTCCACGGTTTTGGACAGTCTCAGGTGGCCTTTAGGTCGATCAGTATGATGAATGATTATTTGACTTTCACAGCTGCTATTCTGTATTCTCATTACTTTTCTACAGTGTTATAAACATCCATGGCATTAATAATCCATCCCTGCCCTTTTCTTCTCTCCATGTCTTGATCTTCTTCTCTGTTGTATGTTGAAGTATCATTAAAAGTATCTAACTGTCAATGTATAAAATTTGTGTTTCTCAGTTTGCCTTGTATGTTTGCTGGTTTGTGCATACTCCCTGGTGCACTTTGATGCCTATTGATGTATAGCAAAAAAACTAATTATTTGCAAAACTGCCCACACTTGGGTGGAAACAGGTAATGATTTGTGACCAACTAGAAGAGCATGATTTCAGTGAACATTAAACGCTCCCGTGCTCCCCTGGCACATATACAGATAATGGCAGCTAAGTAGTGGTAGTCTGTTTAGAGTTGCACGCGTCACATAGTTCACTACATAAAAACAAGAAGAACAAAAATATCCTGGACAAATGCTCCTTAATTACACCTACAAATACACCTACAGAAATGATGCAGGCTCATAGCTTGTGCCAGAGGGCTTCATCTCAGGAGCTCATCAGAGGTGGTCAGCCTCCGAGCTCCAGGCCTGAATCAGCATGTGAATGACGTTCCAATCTCCACTGCATTCCTAATGTATTCCAGAATGGCAATAATTTCTGCAGACTTGCAGATGGGTGGTCTGAGGAAGCTCTACATGGTGACAGAAGAAGGATTATCTCGACATCCTTTCACTCCTACGGAGAGGAGCATCCTCGGGAGGTGGTCCACACTACAGCAGATGGCACAGCTGACGTTCAAACCTGAGTCCTGAACCAGAGACTCTATGGGAGTGGAGACGTAGCACTACGGAAGGCCAAAAATGCCCTGAAAACCCAGTTTGCAGCTTCCAAGGAGAACAACATAGCTGATGTATAGCTAGAAAAACCACGGACATGAACAGAGAAAAGAGAATCTGTAGCTGAACAAAATGATGATGTTTATCCCAAACACAAAATAGTTTGCCAATTGTAAATACTTCACTGTAACGATCTGCGCGTCGCAGAGCAGGGAGGCAGATACAAACACTGAGGAGAGCGAGATTTATTAAAGGGAATTCCATAGGCAGAGAAGTGATAACAGGCAGGGGTCATATCAGGCAGGCAGTCCGAACATGAAATGTACACAGGCATACTAACAGGAACGAAAACAACAAGGCAGGCTAACAGAGAATGGATGAGCAAAACACACGGATGACAGATAACACAAAAGAGCAAACTCACAAACGGCAGCGATCACAAGGAACATGAATCCACAAAATAACCGACCACGGAAATAGGAGACACAGGGATTATAAATACACAGAACTAGACTAGACACAGGTGAAGACAATGACGACACGGGCGTGGCAAACGAGGGGAAACCATGGAGACAGACAACAAGGCGGGATCAATGAGCAGGGAACAACACAGACACGAGGAACAGGGAAACCGGAGTGACAGCTAGGAGAGGGGGGCGTAGCCCTACGTGACATTCACAATGGGATCATTTATAAAGCAGATTTATTTTGGTGAACTTCATTTTGTCATAAACAACATTTTTAAAATAAGGAATTCAATTATTGAATTCAAAAATACAATTTATTGGAATGGTGTAAATAACACAACAAAAACAGAAAATGAAAAACATGAAGTTTGCTTCAATATTGTAGCCCTTAGCTTAACCATTTATACACTGATAGCATTTTTGATTTTCCCCATAGCAACTTAGAATCTGCACCTAAGAGCACGAGCCACACAGTTCATGTCTTTTGGGATGAAGATGAGCTTCAGAGAATAGAGAATAGAGACTGGAGATCTTCCTGTGTCAGTGTGTTTAACTGCACTGGCTACAGGAAAGCTGCTAAATCATAACCAGCACATGACACAGCAGGCCCATGTCCTCCTCAGCAGAATATGTTTGTGTGATATTGCTTAGATGCATCAGCCCTGCCCACTGATGCATCTGCTGTCTGGGTTTGTGTGCATGGCCCACAGTTCTCAAAGGACGTGTGTAGGCTGTATCTGTCCAATAAGACTCCATGGACAAAGCTTCATTGTTTTCACATAGGTTTGCCTTTTTTTTTTTATTAACAATGGTGAACTTATCTGTCTTTAAGAAGTATTTCTGATCACACACAGGCCCCAAAATACAAAATCTTATAAAAAAGAGCTTATAAAAAGTTTAAAAGAGCTGCCATGTAGAGTCAAGCCTCATGATTAGTTTCAAGTAATATTGCCCTGGGTAAAAAGTCCTTATCTGATCTTGCACTTTTCCAGTAGATTGAATTGGCTGACATCTAAAATCAACTCTCCTTGTGTGCATGTTTTTTTTTGCATATTGCAAAGCTTTTCAGAAACAATCAACCAATGATGCATCATAGGTCCCATGAATCAGAATCAGGTCCAACTCATTAATTTACTATTCATTTAATTTTCATTCATGTCCTATTGTGTAACTCCACTGAAATACTCTACTGTTTAAAGAAAAATGCTGGCCCAAAATGCTACCATTGCTGCTTCTAAAGCCAGCCCACTAGCTTTCATTATTTATAAGCAGTGCTAGCACTAGTTTTCTAAAGTACTTCTTTAACCTCTTAAACTCCACATACATTCATTAGTTATTAGCCTTAAGGTGTATGATTCAGTAACTACTGTGAATTATTCAATAGCTACATTGACACTAATATGAGAGTATGTGGTAACAAGGACTGATAGTGTGAAGCCCCCAGGGGAATATTGGAGTGTGAGATGGCAGTGTTTCCAACACAAGGCACAGTCCTTGACATTTCAGGTTTCATTTCATTTCTGCATTCAGAACCTGAAATGTGCAGTTAGCTTCCCCATAGAAGGACTTTTCCGGCATACAGGATCGTGTCAGCACAGTCAGGGAATGCTGTGGCCCAGAGAGAAATACTGGGCATGTAGTAGACCAGCGTTGAGAATAAATTTGATGCTCAAAAAGCCATAATATTCAGTGGCTTTTAAAATTGATGCATGCGAGGAGTGCTGTCTGCTGAACTGTCTCACATGCATCTGGTGTAGCACTGTAGACAGGAACCATTATAGTCTTACCTAATCGTGGCTGTCTAATCACCTTCTCAAGTGAACACAATCTCAGAATATAGCCGCAAGTGGCGATTGCGGGTTCACACACGAAAAGGCAAAAAAGCCCCAAAAATTGGCAAAATGATTCAGATCATAGAAGTAAATCACATGCTGAGATTAGCTTTGTGTATGTGTGCTTGTGTGTTGATGTCAGTTGTTTCTAGGCCATACAGTGTGGAAGATATTGGCAAAAAGATTCAGAACATACAACTAAATCACATGCTGAGATTAGCTTAAAAGCACTGACACACTGACTCAGGGGCCTAGACAAATAAATATACCTTTGGCTGAATTTGTCAGAAGTTGTGAACATAGCAGCAGGAGAGCTCTGGTTAGTGCCCCACATGTAAACACCACTCTTTAACCCTTTTCATTTAGCTAACAAAATCTGTCAAATGTGAATCCCAAACAAATCAGAGTGATGGCTTACCATACAATGACACAAAAATCTTATCTTTGCCTGTTCATGATGTATCAATACTGATTTCATTCTGGTTCCTACTCTGACATGTTCTCACGGTTGTGCCCATAGTAGGGAGGCCACTAGGAATGTGCATCTAACAAAACTTTGATGATAAGTAAAGCATGCAG
Organism: Brachyhypopomus gauderio; assembly: GCF_052324685.1. NCBI lineage: Eukaryota > Metazoa > Chordata > Actinopteri > Gymnotiformes > Hypopomidae > Brachyhypopomus > Brachyhypopomus gauderio. Next base: position 21,733,003 of record NC_135225.1, read on the forward strand.
AGTTATATAGAGGATGTATGTGGAATGTGAATTACATATCTCTGCCCACCCTTATGTCATTACAGGATATATAGAGGTCATTTGTTGAGAGTGTGGATGGAAAAAATAAAGCTAAGTATCAGTTAGTGTGTTGGAAATGGCTAGAGAAATGTATATATGAAGCATATAGGTAGTCCTGTGTGAGTGTGTGTGGAAAAAAGAAGCTAAATATCTGTATATTAGTCACTGGGTAATTGGTAGTAATGGCTAGAATTAGTGTGTATGTGAAACCTATAGGCCAGAGAGGCCTTTGTTTGTGTGAGTGCATGTGAAAGAGAGAGAGGGGGAGGGAGAGCCCAAGGGTTGTAAAGTGTTAGAAGGATGGGGGAGTGGAGGAGGGGGGCAGCGTGTGTGAGAACGTGCGTGTCTTAGCAGCTGTCTATGCCTCCCTGCACGGCTCAGTATGGAAAATGAAAATATTCACTGTAGAGCTGTTTGTGGACGGATTTGGCTCAAACTTGGCATACAGCACCACAATGGTCATGTGAATGTGGATGTCAATTTTCATAACAATCAGACATACTATGGCATAGTTATTGAACTGTGAATTTGATGTGTTATGATATTAATATTAATTTGTGAAAACCTTAGGATTTTCTCGATATTCTTAGCATTTCAGAGTCTGCTGAGTATTACAAGGTGTGATTTAAGGTGATGGAGTTAAAATGCTAGGACTAGTATGAAAATGACAAGTTATATATATATATATATATATATATATATATATATATATATATATATATATATATATATATATATATATATATATCACTGTATATATATATATATATATATATATATATATATATATATATATATATATATATATATATATATATATATATATATATATATATACAGTGATGTCAGTAACGCGTTACTCTAATCTTACCACTTTTTTCGGTAACGAGTAATATAACGCGCTACTATTTCCAGTCCAGTAATCAGATTAAAGTTACTTATCCAAATAACTGTGCGTTACTATTTATATTTTCCCTAGTAAAATATATATTTTTGCTTTCTTCTTGGCTCAGTTCTACTTTTGCGTCTGACCGTAGCGCTCGACTCCGCACGCTGCGCGCGACCCTGTGAGAGCGCGAGCACGTCATTCTGTGCAGTGTCCTCCCGTAACGATGTGTGGTAGTGTAAAGAAACACCCCTCAAAAACAGGGGAAGGAACATTTACCTGACCAATTTTAATGTTGCTTTGTGTTCCACGTTTGAAAAGTGCTGGAATTTTGACTAACGTCGCCTACTTTAAAATGCTTGAAATTGTAATGGTATTTCGTTTCACAAGCTGTCTGACTGAACTGGGGTGGGTTTCCCGAAACGTTCGTAGCGCTAAGTACTTCTTAACCTCGTACGTTTCATAACAAGGTTACGAAGTACTTGGCACTACGAACGTTTCGGGAAACCCACCCCAGTTCGCTTCTATTACGTTTACAAATAAATTTACAAATAATACCGCGCAGCTACACAAACGTAATGTCAGGAGATACTGTAGCGACTCCTACTAGTGATGTGTCGTTCGCGAACGATCCGGCTCTAAGAGCCGGCTCTTTGTAGTGAACGATTGGAACCGGCTCCACAATGGGAGCCGTTTTAGGATCCTATTTGGGAGCCGCTTTTTCCCTTCAGTATTGCGCTTGTGCTCTGCAAGTGCCACAGTTTTTTTCCCAACATTGTTTTTATTTGTCCTTCAGTGCCTCGCTGTCTCTCCCTCTCCTTGCGCGTATTGCTCTGCTTCTGCCAGTGGTAGAGAGCGGAGAGTTTATTTCCTCAGTCAGTCCTTGGCGCCGAAAATGACGCAATCGCGGTGGCTCCGCCCCTGCGTGAGGACCCCCGTGAGAAGCGAGGTCGTGCACCTTCAGCGCAATGAACAAAGTTATGTATGCCGGGTTCATACACCTTTACAAGGTGGAATTCAAGCACTTGTACGTCACTTTCAAGGTCCATTTTCAATATTTCCCAGCACCTTAAACTTAAGTTAAATATTTATACATATACTCGAAATTATTCGCTTTTTTATCACATCGATTCAGTCAGACAGCTATTTGTTGTGAAACAAAATACAGTTACATTTTAAAGCATTTTCAAGTACTTTAGCCTACTTTAGCACTTTTCAAACCTGGAACACAATGCAACATCAGGTAAATTCCTTCCCCTGTTTTTGAGGGGTGTTTCTTTATACTACCACACAGTGATGGCTAAGTTACCTTGAGAAAGTAATCCGATTACTGATTACTGATTACTCCTTTTAAAAGTAACTTAGTTACGTTACATATTACTTGATTTTAAAAGTAACTACGTTAGATTACAAGTTACTTTAGTAGTTACATTCAGCAGCAAAATAAATTTTTCCAATACTCACTTTATTGGAAGTGCATTTTTAACAGTAACAATGTATTGAAGCAGGTTCGGTAACCGAGGCAGAAACTGCTTAATCCAAAAATCCCGAGGAGGGAAACTTTATTGATAACGCAACCCTGGCGCGCGCAGGCTCCGCCCCCCCAGTGTCACTTAAAGGGCATGACTCGCCGTGAGGAGTAGGGGTCGCTACAGTATCTCCTGACATTACGTTTGTGTAGCTGCGCGGTATTATTTGTAAATTTATTTGTAAACGTAATACAAGCGAACTGGGGTGGGTTTCCCGAAACGTTCGTAGCGCCAAGTACTTCGTAACCTCTTATGAAACGTACGAGTTTAAGAAGTACTTAGCGCTACGAACGTTTCGGGAAACCCACCCCAGTTCAGTCAGACAGCTTGTGAAACGAAATACCATTACAATTTCAAGCAATTTAAAGTAGGCTACGTTAGTCAAAATTCCAGCACTTTTCAAACGTGGAACACAAAGCAACATTAAAATTCTTCAGGTAAATGTTCCTTCCCCTGTTTTTGAGGGGTGTTTCTTTACACTACCACATATCGTTACGGGAGGACACTGCAAAAAATGACTTGTAAAACGTGCTCGCGCTCTCACAGGGTCGCGCGCAGCGTGCGGAGTCGAGCGCTACGGTCAGACGCAAAAGTAGAACTGAGCCAAGAAGAAAGCAAAAATATATATTTTACTAGGGAAAATATAAATAGTAACGCACAGTTATTTGGATAAGTAACTTTAATCTGATTACTGGACTGGAAATAGTAGCGCGTTATATTACTCGTTACCGAAAAAAGTGGTAAGATTGGAGTAACGCGTTACTAAGTAACGCGTTACTGACATCACTGCTACCACATATCATTTCGGACAACACTGCAAAGAATGTCTCCACTGCCCGCATGTCATGCGTGTGTTCCACACATCTGACCAATCACACGCAGCTTTCAGTTAATAACGTGGTGGGAAAACACTGAAAAAACATGTTATCTCCACTTTTTTTGTGGAAACAGGCAGACAATTGGCCAAGCTGTATTGCGTTCTTTTTGGTGCTATTTTGTGATAATTTAATAATTGGTTATAATAAAAGTTTTATTTATAAAGCATTGTTATGCCGCATTTTTACTCATCACAAGTGCTTAACAATGTCAATAATGAAACAAAATGTTATAAAATTAGGTTTAAGCTATTAATTAATAATGTAAAAAATATATATGGGGAGCCATTTGGGAGCCGAAAGAGCCGGCTCTCCACAGTAAGAAGAGCCGTTAGAGCCGCATCTCAAAATAGAGCCGAAAATCCCATCACTAACTCCTACTCCTCACGGCGAGTCTTGCCCTTTAAGTGACACTGGGGGGGCGGAGCCTGCGCGCGCCAGGGTTGCGTTATCAATAACGTTTCCCTCCTCGGGATTTTTGGATTAAGCAGTTTCTGCCTCGGTTACCGAACCTGCTTCAATACATTGTTACTGTTAAAAATGCACTTCCAATAAAGTGAGTATTGAAAAAAACTTATTTTGCTGCTGAATGTAACTACTAAAGTAACTTGTAATCTAACGTAGTTACTTTTAAAATCAAGTAATATGTAACGTAACTAAGTTACTTTTAAAAGGAGTAATCAGTAATCAGTAATCGGATTACTTTCTCAAGGTAACTTAGCCATCACTGTATATATATATATATATATATATATATATATATATATATATATATATATATATATATATATATGATAATCAGTGTTGCGAATAATGCCGTTAAAAATAATGGCGTTAGGTAACGGCGTCATTTTGTCAGTAACGGGATAATATAATTAATTACTTTTCCTGTCGTTACAACGCCGTTGACGTTACTGGTCATTAAAAGCGGTGCGTTACTATATATTGATATACTAACAGTAATCCGAGCGGACCGCTGCCCAGGATAGTGAGGAGTAACAGATCTCGATAGGTCACAGTTCTCGGTGTAACACCTGTTTAACTTAACAAGTCAGTAAGCGAATCAGAGCCAGTGTTTTTACATGCGCGCCGAAGCACGCCAGTGACACGGAGAGACACGCGACACAAACAGGAGTCAGGAGCAAGACGAATAGAAATATTTGCATTTTCCAGGTTACCAATCAAATGAAGCCGGTCAGTCACGTGATCACATACGCAAACTTTCTCCACCAAGAAAGTGACAGAAAAACCTACCGAACATCCCTGACCTCATACAGCCAGTGTTTACATTACAAACGTGTAAAAGGACAGCTATATAATACGCTGCAGGGTAGCCAAGTTTTCAAGATCACTTTTAGTGAGATTTAAACCGGGGGGGGGGGGGGTAGTAGGGGTTTGGGTGGTGAACGTAAATCTTTGACGGGGGGGGGGGGGGGTGTAAAATGGACACAAATTAAGTATTATATAACGTGGACATTTCAGCCTACAAGAACTCAACATCAAATATGAGGAAACACGATGCGATAAGTTTGCTGTATGTATAATTTTGTGTAATGCCATATCTCTGAGGCATAACGTTTGTATGATGTAATTATTAAATGTAATGCAGTGCAATACTAAAAACCAGTTCTCACACTGTACACCAGTACACACTAGCAATATACGATGATTAAATCTGCTACAAATTGATTCAGTTGGTGTCAAGTTGTAGCTACACGTATTGGCTGACAGTCTCATCAGTTAGTGCCTTTGTGCAACACATTAAAGTTACACAGGCCTAATAATTAGGAACAAACAAAAATACATATTATTTATAATAAATAATTTATTTTTATAATTAAAAGTCATTGTTTCCCATAACAAGACAGTACTCATGCATTTACTCACTACTTGAGTAGCTTTTAATCAAAGTACTTTTTTACTTTTATTCAAGTAAATTTTTGGGATGCATACTTTTACTTTTACTTGAGTAAAATTTGGTTCAAGTAACTGTACTTTTACTTGAGTAAAATTGTTGAATACTCTACCCACCTCTGAACATGAATATGTCTTAGAGGGTGTGTACATGAACATACCATGTCAGTTTCATGTGTATGTACCTATGATAAGCCTGTCAAATGGCCAAAACCAATTAAGTGGTGAATGGCGGCCATTATGTGCCTTGATACCACTTGACCCCAGGATGATGCATGTAAAGTTTTGGCTTGATGTGACCAATGGTTGATGAGAAACAGTTTTTTCCATGTGATAGCGCCCCCTCTTGAATAATCGTGTCCACCTTTGACCTCTGACCTTGTAACGTGGCTCGCGCCACGGAGCGAGGAGACGGACACAAATGCAGAGATGAGCGAGATTTAATGCAGGGAATACCAAAACCAGGGTCGATAAAACAGGCAGGGGTCATAACGTTGAAGCAATCCGAACAAGAACAAAAAACAGGCATGACAAAACAGAAACCAGGAGGACTCACGAACTAGGGATCAAACAGGCAGACAAAACGACGCACAAACCGACGGAATGACAAGGCACAGAGTAGACAACCAAACAGCATGAACAAAGTGAACAAAACCACGGATAACTAGACTGGGGAATAACGGGACTTAAATACAATGACATGAAACGAGGGGCAGGTGACGGTAATAACGAGGGGCGTGGGAATAAACAAGGAATCACGAAGACAAACGAGCGGGGCGGGATTAACGGGCAAGGAATAACAGAAAACACGAGGAACAGACATTGGAGTGACAGCGGGGAGAGGGGGGCGTAGCCCTACGTGACAGACCTCAAAATCATGTGCCCTATCAGCGTACCAAGTTTCATGAAGATTGGTCAAAGCATTGCTGAGATATAGCTGCTGAAGTAAATTTGGCCACACCTCAGAGCTGTTGATTGACATGTGACAACCAGGCTGTATGGAAATGTCACAATGTTGTCATTCAGTTTTGATAATGAGATTCTTCTGAGTAGTTTGATACCAAGGTTGTGGTGATCAGATGAAAAACCAAGGAGTAGTAGGCAAAAGTAGGTTTTGCATATTATGCAAATTAGCAAAAAATCTAAGTGGGCGGAGCTTGATGGTTGTATATTGTCCTATTTAATTTAGACAAGGAATGTACAGGAACTGGAATTTTGGTGTGGGAGATATAGACCAAAAGTCAACATGGTCTGCTATAGCGCCACCATCAGGTCAATTTGTGTCCCTGTATGGGAATCTGGTCCTTGGAGTTAACTGAACCTTTTTGCCAAGTTTGGGGTTTCTAGGCATTACAGTCTATGCTGCACAATACGTTTTAGGTCAAAAAATGGCAAAAAGAATAATAAGAAGAAAGAAAAATACCAGCAATTACAATAGGTTTCCCACACTATGTGTGTGAACCCTAATAGAGAGAGTTGTATTTCAATACAACATGAGTAGTTGGTGGTGCTCAGACACACTGAGCAGTACCTTGATTCCATCTCTCTCTAAATAAGATGGCTCATTTTTCATCCATCCCAGTGGAACTCTGACATTTTTCCATCAGACCGCCTGTGGAGTTGTTTCTAAAAGAGTTATGTTCTTTCTTCTGTTATGGGTCAGGGTGCTGGCTGACCTCCTCTAGACCACTGACCTATGACTCGGTCTCAATATTCCTCACATGCACATGGGCTCCATTCACCCCCCCCATCAGAAACAAAGCTCAAGGCTGCTCAGCCATCTTCCTGTCTCCAGTCCAATTTTGGGTTAGCAGTGTATCAGTGTTTTCATATATGGAATTTGTTGGGATGGTGCCATCTAATTATTATTAGAACAAAAAATGCATATGAGAAACACTTGAGTTTGTCCACTCCATGCTGAGAACAACAGTTGAGCAGACAAATAGTTGAGCAAGAGCAATGCATATGGTTCAAAAGACGACTTCCATTATATATGATCACTGCAAGGTGGAACAAACTCTGGGAATAAATATATACCATAATTGTAATTGTTGTATATTGTTCAGGATGACCAACTGACCAACTGTCAGTTGTATACATTTAATTAATGTAATAAACCAGGGGTGTCCAAACTGCGCCCAATGTCCAGTTTTTTTGGCCCGCAGCAAATTCTGAAAATACAGTTGAATATGTCTTGCACAAGAAGCTTGAGCTCAACTCTGTTGCACTTCTCAGTTTCAACACTAGATGGAGCCAGTCATGGAAACTGTGCTTCTCCACTAAACAAAATTAAGCAAAGAAAAAACAATGATCGCGAGTCACCAGTAATGGCAGCACTGAAAAAAATCTAAATATCAAGTGAATGTAGAAGATTTCAAACACGGTGGAGAAGAAATCAACAGAAAGTGTATCTGTTTAATTTGCAATTAAGTATTGGCATTATGAGACCAAACATCAGTTCTACACATCTACACCAGTCCCAAACGAATACAGAAACTCTAGCAAATGGCAGCTAGTCTGCAAGATCAACAACAGTTTTTTACGTACTAAAAAAATACAGGAAAACGCCACAACAGCAAGTTATGAAGTCGCTAGACTTACAGCCCAGCACGGCAAACCGATGTTAGATGGTGATTTCATAAAGCAGTGAATGCCTCATCAAAGTCACAGAAATAATGTGCCCGGAAAAAGTGCAGGATTTCAGAACGTGCAGAATGTGAGCTTAGCAGCATTATACTATAATATAGCGGCAGATGGCAGTGTATACTATACTATACCCCCCTCCCTCCCGAAATGCTAGGCTGAATGGTTGGACATCCCTCCCTCTCCCCAGAAAGTTGACCTCACCAAATCTGGCCCTCACTGCAAAAAGTTTGGACACCCCTGTAATAAACAATATTGTTGAAAGCTGGTTTGGTTCCATATCCATTTCATCGGCAAGAACGTATACCACGAGTGGAAGAACTGGAAACTGAGTCAGGTTTGTAGACCTCTCTGCTCTCCCTCTGCCCACACATTTTCTATGGGATTGAGGTCAAGGCTTTGTGATGGCCACTCAATTACTTTCAATTTGTTGTCCAAAAGCCATTTACCCACAATCTTGGAGGTATTCTTGAGGTTACTGTCCATTTAGAAGACTCATTTGTGCTTAAGCTTTAGCTTCTTGGCTGATGTTTTGAAATGTTCCTTCAATATCTCCACATCATTTCCTTCCTCATAATGCCATCTATTATGTTTACCAGTGCTTCAGCAAAGCACTGCAACAACATGGTGCTGCTACCCAGACATGTGAACAAGTCACTAAGTTGCAAGTAACAAGTAAGTCTCAAGTCTTCACAATCAAGTCTCGAGTCAAGTCCCAAGTCAATACAATCAAGTCTCGAGTCAAGTCCCAAGTCTTAAACTTCAAGTCCTAGTCATCACCAGATATAATTTCAATATTTAACACAATTGATGCAGTTGATTAGTAGTATATTAAGTTAGCCAGACTAACTAACGTTAGGAGTTTGAGTGTTTCGGTTTGCTTGAGGGAGATATCATCGCAATTGTCATCTTCACCTAACACCACCCCCCACACCTCGCCTCAGTGACTTTCGTTCGTTTGTCCGTCCGTCCCCCCCGGTCCCCGCTTTCGAATTATCGTTAGTGCGGACCCCTCACACAAGTCAAGTTGCTCATGTGGACCCTGGTAAAAGTTAATTTCCGACCCTTGAGTTATCACATCCCAGCTAGCTAGCTAACCGTTATAGCATTATGTTAAATATACATAGCAGAGACTTACTTTTGTTTGTGCAGCCTTAAATGTTGAACAAAGTTTGAAGTGGTTGCATCTCCATCTCTTATCCTGACTCCACATGTCTTGCATGTCGCAGTTCTTCTTTTACTCACAACAACATAATCTTTATAATTGAACAGGATCATTTTTGGGAGCATGTTGCTTGTCCTCTCCGCACAAATTCAACGCTGCTGCCCCCCCCCCCCCCCTCCCCCCCCCCCCTCCCCTGATCGGCTGCAGAACTTCACCTGTAGTTTACGAATAAACTGAGCTGAGCAGTTCACATTTTACAGCACCATTTAATACAAAATGATCCAGTTATGTGATTCTATATTACTTATTTATTATGTTAAAATAAGGATTTCAAGTCTTTTCATGTCTTAAAGCTCAAGTCCGATTCCAAGTCCAAGTCAGTAAAGGTAAAGTCTAAGTCAAGTCGCAAGTCTTCAGTGATGTTGTCGAGTCAAGTCACAAGTCATCAGTTTAGTGACTCGAGTCGGACTCGGGTCCAAGTCATGTGACTCGAGTCCACACGTCTGCTGCTACCCACTAGCTTCATGGTTGGGTTCACGGTTGGGTCCTCACTTGGGATGGGGTTCTTGCAAGCCTCTCCCTTTTTTCTCCATATGTAATAATGGTCATTATGGCCAAACACTTCCAAATTTGCTTCAACAGACAAGACTAGAGGACAGTTTTGGAGCAGTGGTTTCTTCCTTCCAGCCTTTCAAGGCATGTCTTGTTTATATAAATATTTGTAGATATTTTTACATATGTTTCCTCTAGCATCTTCACAAGGTCAGTTGTTGTTGTTCTTGGATTAATGCATCTTCAAAAAATGAAGTATGTCTTAAAATACTGCCAAAGGTAAACTTGCAGTTAACTCAAATTATGTCAGTTAGCCTGTCAGAAGCTTCTAAAGCCATAACATAATATTCTTGAATATTTCAAACTTTTTTAGTCAGCTTTGTGTGTGTAAACATCTGACTAACTGGAGTTTTGATATAATGAATTATAAGTGAAATGAAACATTTGCATGTCCACTACTGTACATTGGTTTCTCGAGGCTAAACCACTATTTAATTTATGTAGGGGTCTGGAGACAAGTACAGGGGCAGTAGGGACACCCAACAATTAGCATCAAAACACCCATCCAGTGACACATCATGAAGTCATTTATCAACATCCTTACTAACCCTCCTGCGCTGGCCTTTCCTGACTTGGACTTGACTTTTCTATTGTATACTGATGCATATTGGTGAATATGAATGTTTACGCTTGTCTCAGACTGTTAGATTTATTAGGTTAAAGTATGTCTGTATAAAGTAGATTGGACTAGGTTCTAGTGCCCAATCCCAGATAAAGAAATATGTCTGGTTAAATTTACGGCTCCACCATACTTTGCTCAACTAAGGTGTTCTCTCCTGACCATCTTATAACCGTAGCACAACAGAACAGTGAGTGTAGTGCATCACGTATTGCATCAGTTATGTGTGTGATTGGCTGTATTCTTGTTGGGGTTATATAATGACCAGTAATTTGTGTTCACAGCTATAGAGTCAAACTTATTTTGGATTTTGTGCCATCGAGTTTTCCTATTGTCTGTAAAACCTCCTCCCCAATACGCACGTACACACATACACACACCTGCGCATACATGAATACACAGACACACACATACACGCACCCGCGCATACATGAATACACAGACACACACACACACGAACTCACATACCGATGCATGTACACACACAAAGACACTAGTTGATCCACTGCACCCTCGTTTGTTATATTGTTTTATTGTGGAGCGTGCACAATAAATGTTTTCTGTGTTAAATACTGTCATCTGAGTCATTGTCTCTCAGTTATAACCTGAAGCCAGAACTATTATTCGAACTGTAACCTTCAGATTTAAAGTTTGTTTATCAAATAGATTGGGCTGTGGAAGACGACCAAAGTAGTGAGCACTTTGGTTACATTAAGTTTATATAAAATTTTGTAAATCTAATACTATCTAAACTTAATGAGACTAATTACATGACAAATGTAGCCCTCACCTACACTGAAGAACCAGAGAGAAGAAGAGAAAGACGACCGAGAAGGACAAATGAGGAGGAGCTGGTCGGAACAGCCATGGATAGCTTGGATGGAGACGACTGGTACTATCTTACCCATCCATGGTTCCAGTAATCCAGGACTATCTGGGAAGTCACAGACATATGAGACGAAAGGAGAGCTTGATGTATGACACACTAGGAGAGCTGTTAAGCCTAGTTTGTCATACGTTAACCCAAGTCAGTTCTAGCTTAGCTGATGTCAGATGGTCCAAGGCCTTACCCAGTAGATACTATGATTCCTTTTTGGCAACCAGCACCAATGTGGGTATATTGACTAGAGGCCAGTAGATACTGGTTGAAATAGTTAAATGCCAGGAGGCACCGATAGGGGTAGATGTTGAGAACTATCATCACAAGAGGAGGAGTGCTGTTGCTTAGTGTTGCCGCTGGTGGTCGCTAGTAACTGTTGCTATGGAGAGCTGAGGTTTTGGGAACTCGCTTCAGAACCTTCCAGACTAAAGCTTGTGTTCCCTATTTTATTAGTTACACAGGACCAGATTGCTCAGACTCTGACACCGGTAACAAATATTTAAAGTTAAGTCAATTTCCTCAAGTTGGCTTACTGTAACGCCAAGGACGTCGGGGAGCGAAAAGTTGGATGCATATGCTGAGAAGAGCAAGATTTATTAATCACAACTGTATAAACAGTCGGGTCACGATCCAAAGTCATACCAGTGGAGCAGTCACACAAAGAAACTAAGATGATGGGATTTACCAGACATATTATAACAAAGAACAAAAGAATTACTAAATGTTACCTGACAATAAAACACACACACACAAAAAAAGACGCAAAGAACCAGGAAAATCCAAAAACATTCACACAACAAACTGCACACCACTAACAAAAACCAGTCCTGAACAAAGAAAGGAACAGAGGTTAAATAACACAGACAACCAATGAAACTAATCAGACCCAGGTGGGAAGGATAATCATGAGGTGGAGACACAGATTGGAAGGAGGGAGTGACAGGAGCGTACTGACACACCCCTCATTAGGCACAAACACCTGTGGCACATCATGTACGGTCTCCTTTAAATCCTCACAGGTCCCGCAGGTCAGTGCTGTGTATTCATTGATCTTGCCCCGAGAGAGCCTGCCTGCTCTAAGCCCTGAACGCTTTTCCTACCGACTCTCTTTCGTTTGTCCTGTTGTGACTCCTCAGCGCTCTGAAGCCGTATGACACTTCTCAGTGCCTTTATTTGTCTTTGTTTTTCTGGTGAGCTGTGTTACTTCTTTTTCATTATGGACATTATGGTCGTGCTGCTTTCATGACTTCACAAATGCTACAAAGACATGCAAACACTAAAGCAGGATCCAGGACAACTCACAAGAAACAAAAATGAGACACACACTTAAATTCATGAACGCTTGCAAGCAATCAGAGTGACACATAACAATAGAGTGACACACACACACAGTGAAACACATGGAGGTACATATATAGGATACACACACAGACACGCACGAAGGGAACTTTCAGGGGCTGAACCATGACACTAAGACACAGAACCATACCAAAGATAGAAAAAGACACATTACAGGACAATAGCTAAAGAAGTGTGTATATCATTTAGAGATAAAGAATAATTTAAGATACATTAGTTAAGGCATTTCAGTGGCCTTCACTCTCCTAAAACAGGCTTAACAGGCTTTCTCAACTCACTATAAAGAAGCTGAGGAGGTAATTAACTTTAACAGATTAAAAAACATTATGATAATAGACAACAGTTTTATAAGTGAATAACATGGTAAAACATGGTAAATACAACCGCATATATCAATATAGAAAAATACTTGTTACATTGTATTTCATGAATAATTACACAGGGTTTAATCTTCACATACCAGCACCATTCCAGACAGCACAATTAATGCTTAGCTAGTTATGTTACAGACACTGAATAGAACCATGCCTGCATGACATGGTGATCCTATATTATTCATCTATGTGGTAGGGCTGTCACCTAGCCTTTGTTTAGGTATGCTGGGTAACTGTGGAATTAACCTCATTTATCCCTCTGGGCGTGTAGCAAACGGAACGAGCTGTTCATTTAGAATCAGTGTTGGGAACGTTACTTAAAAAAAGTAATTAGTTATAGTTACTAAAAATGTGCCATATTTTGTCAATTTGTCCTCCGCTTTTAACCCATCTGTGCAGTAAGGAAACACACACACACACACACACACACACACACTAGTGATTACTAGGGGGCTGTGGATCACACGTGCCCAGAGCGGTGGGCAGCCCTAGCCCGGCGCCCGGGGAGCAGTTGGGGTTAGGTGCCTTGCTCAAGGGCACCTCAGTCATGGCCTCAGGTCTGGGACTCGAACCCACAACCCTCCGGTCACAAGACCAGTTCCCTACCACCAGGCCATGACTGCCCCTAACTGAGTTAGTAACTGAATGACTCTAATAAAAAGTATTACTTATTAATCTATAATTAGTAATGCAAATAGTTACCAGGGAAAGTAACTATTTGCATTACAGTAAAAAAAAAGTTATATGCCTGTCATGTAGGGCTACGCCCCCTCTCCTAGCTGTCACTCCGGTTTCCCTGTTCCCTCGTGTCTGTGTTGTTCCCTGCTCCTGGATCCCGCCCTGCTCGTCTGTTTCTATGGTTTCCCCTCGTCTGCCACGCCCGTGTCATCATTGTTATCACCTGGTCCTAGTTTAGTTCCATGTATATTAGTCCCTGTGTCTCCCATGTCTGTATCGGTTGTTTTTGTTCATTCAGTTGGTTCGTGCTTTATTTAGTCGCTCATTCGGTGTCAAGTCGCCTGTTGTACCGACCACGTCTTTGGAATTGGGGGGTGGCGGCTAACGTAAGTTGTTGAGCGGGGGGGTTGGCGAACGTAAAATATTACCGGAGGGGTTTAAAATGGACACAGCGGGCAAAAAAACTGATTTAAAGTGTGCAGAAACAGTCTGAATCGTGGTTTGAACTAACCTAGTTTTTTTGCCGGGACCGAATATTAAAAAGAAGAAAAACCGGGACAGCCCGGTAAAACCGGGACAGGCACGTGAAAACCGGGACAGGTGGCAACACTTCCGGATACAGGAATTCTCCTGGCGCTGTGGGAACAAGGATGTCTCGTCGCACACAAAGGAAGCGCAGTCACTTTCGGTTTCGGCTGGCTTTACCGACGAGACTCCTAGTGAGCGCTATGTGTCTGCCAGACTTGGTGAACACTACAGGGAGGAGCAACCTGTAGTGCAAGCATTCTTTTTGACTTGGTCTTTTTACCTAAGGTTGAATATTCCGAAAACATCGTACGCACTCGTGCATTAAATGATGAGTCAGCTGCTAGATTTATGGCAATTTTTAACACTTTGTCTGCTCAACTACTATAGACGTAAATGATCTGGTTGATAATTTAAATGTTTTATGTTCAGATATTTTAGATAAAGTAGCTCCATGCAAGAGTAGATCAAAGAGTAGATTTCTTTTCATTTTTATGCAGATGATACTCAGCTGTATTAAAAAAAAAAAGACTAATAAATTAGAGAATTTAACAGAGTGCTTAGAGACCATTAAAAATTGGATGAACTGCAACTTTCTTAAGTTGAACCAAGACACATCAGAGCTTTTGGTTGTGGGATCAGAGAAAATCTCTAGGGAAGTGCAGGTGGCGCTTGGTCCTCTCAGCTCAAAAATAAATGGAACTCCCTCGAAATTTAGGTGTTATCTTTGATCCTCAATTACAGTTTACTGAACACATTAAAAAGCTGACTCAGGTATGTTTTTATCAGCCGAGGAACATTGCAAAAATTGCATATTTGCATATTTTATCGGCTAATGATCTGAAGAAAGTCGTACATACTTTTATCTCATCTAGATTAGATTATTGCAATGCCTTGTACTCTTGCCTCAGTCAAAAAGCTTTAGCAAAGCTTCAGCTGGTGCAGAACGCAGCTGCCGCCTTATAACTAGCACAAGGCGCAGGGAACACATCACTCCTGTGTTAGCCTCCCTTCACTGGTTACCAGTGAAGTTCAGGGTGGATTTTAAAGTTTTGGTTTTAACCTATAAGGCTTTGCATGGTGAGGAGCTGGAATACATCGCTGAGCTCTTAGTTCCCTATGGTGGGTCAAGGTCGTTGAGATCAACAGACCAAGGGTTTCTGACGGTTCCAAGAACTAAATGTAAGCGAAAGGGGGACTTTTGCTGTTTATGCTCCTAAACTATGGAATTGTCTTCCTCTAAATATCAGATGCTCAGATTCTACATCTTCTTTTAAGAAATTGTTAAAAACCCACTTTTACTCGCAGGCCTTTTTAAATAATTAGCATTTGTAGTATATATGGGGGACATCTTATATGTAATTCTGTGTTTGTTTTATGTTATGTGGGGATGTTCCTGTTCTTAATGTATCTTTTGGTTTTTTGTCTTTTATGTGTTTTTTATGGATATTAAGAGTGGTTCTTGTAAAGCACTTTGGAGCACGGGCTCTAAAAAGCGCTATATAAATAAATATTTACTATTTTTTTACTAAGTTGCGGGCAGACGGAATGAGTGCACAGACGAGCTTTGGCTTAACCCTCGGTTGGCTCTCGATGGCTACTGCGAGCCCCCCGACGCCTCAAGGGAGGTGGAGCCGTCACAGAGAGAGCAACCGAGAGGCATTTGTGTCTGTGTATTCTTCCAGGCTCACCCAGGACCCTGAGGAAGACAACCTCCCTCCACTGATCTCGCCAGCTACTCCACACAAGACCCCCAAGAATTTTTTGGGGGGGGGAGTAGTGGCCACGTCGGCTTGGCGGCTCCGCCCCCCAAGCGCATCTCCTAGCCTCTGCAGCCTATTCCCGCGACCCGGAGGGGGTCGTCGCCTGTTCCTGTTTCCGCTGCCCGTCAGCCGGCCCCGCCTGTTCCCGATGCCCGTCAGCCGGCCCCGCCTGTTCCCGATGCCCATCTGCCGGCCACGCCTGTTCCCACTGTCCGTCAGCGGACCTTGCCTGTTTCCCCGGAGACTGTGCTGCCCACGTGTGGGCATGAACTTCATGTGCTGTCTACTTCACCCTGTTATCCTGTTTCATTGCCCGTGTTCCCCTTGCTCCCATGTTCCGTCCCCTGGTTTTGTGTTGGTCCCAGTCCCTGTCCTTGTGCCCGTCCCTGTGTCTGTGTCTGGTAGGTTCCTCCAGGTCCCTGTCCCTGTCTCAGTTCCCCAAGTCATGACCCATTTTGTTCCTGTCCCGGTCTCAGTCCAAAACGTCTTTGCCTCCTAATTTCCTAATTTTATGGAAAATAACTATGATTCAATGTAGTTTAACATATTTTTTCCAATTGTATACAAAACTTTGCACGACAAGTGATAACGGTGCACCACAGAACGTTTATTATACCAAAAGACGTGTAAACTCTGTGCGGAGAGTAAGCACGTAAACACAGACACTCACACTGGCACGAAACCTTAGACAAAGACGAGCACAAGACATTGCGCGAACGCACATTAAATAGGTGATCAACACATACCCTCGTGATCTCGAGACAAGGCACAGGTGAGACTACGAACACGCTCACGGACAACCCACACCCAAGAAATTACATAAATGGACATAACGACACGCAGACAACGTAGCGGCACGCCCACAGGGAAGGGTCCGGAGCTGTCACCGTAACAATTATTTGTAATTTGACAAAATATCTTTTATTTTAAGTATTATGATAATAATTACACGTTACACACTTTTCTCTTTTTTTACAGAAAAAATACAGTATTATTTATACGGTATTTTTCTACTTTCTACTTAAATTATATACAGATTCATGTACAATTACAGCAATTATCTGCAATTAAACATTCGGTTGATTATATAAATGTCTGTAATGTCTGAAATATAATGTCTGTAAGAACATTATTAAATAACAGAATATAATGTCTGTTATTTTAATCAAAATCTTATTAACTTGTATTATCTAATGTCTTTTGGCGATGTGTTTAGTTGTTTGGCACTGCTGGTTTAAACATGATTTTCAATGTCAGAAATGAATGGGGTTTTCATAGTATTAGCTTACATGTAGCAATACTAGGAAAGTAGTTTGATTGTTAGGTTTCCTCGTAATTCAGAGGATCCATTGATGTTCAGGAGAAAAATGTACACAGATCAAAACATATAGGGTCCGGACATATTAATTTGCCACAGAACGTGATGGTAATTGATTTGACGAAGGAAAAAAAAAAACATTTCTGCAATTGAAAATCATGATTATGCTCATTTTTATGATGACTACAGAATGAAGAGTGACTTCCTAATGTCAGTTCAGACATTAGATTTTTACATTGGCATATCTAAAGTATGTAACTGTAGTAATGGCTATAGGAGATTTCTGTTGATTGTTCCATCTCTATTGATGTCGGTTCTCATTTTAGTTCTTGTGCAGTCAATGGCATTAGAAAATGGCAGTTTGTTTGGGTGCTGGACTTTTAAAAGAAACATTTCTAAACACTGGATCTATACTTGAACATAACCAAGGAAATAACCTGTAACACACTGAGAGACAGGTGAACTGATATACTGATAGACGTGCTGTGACGGGCAGGGTGAGCAACTCAAAAAGGAAGCGATCACGCCAAGTCTCAGGGAAAGAGGATGGTTTTATAGAAAGTGTGCAAACCAAAAACCCGTGCATTGTTCCAAATGAAGGATATAATGACCAGCGGTCAACTGGTACAAAGACAAGACATATATAGGCAAACAAACGACCCTCAGGTGAGACGGATCACGGGCTCCGCCCACCTGAGGGACGCACATGACGTCACCAGACAATAACAACAACAGCCGCTGTGGACAGAGACGGCCGGTAGGGGACCGCCTCACCGTGACATGCATGGCTTAGCTCCAGACTATCTTAGTGAACTTATTGAACAATATAACCCAGCGCGTTCACTTCGCTCGCAGGACGCAGGGTTATTAACTGTTCCTAGGATCAAAAAGATCACAGCAGGTGGAAGAGCCTTTTCTTTTAAAGCTCCACAATTGTGGAATAATCTCCCTGCCTCTATTCAGGACTCAGACACAGTCTCAATGTTTAAAACTCGATTAAAGACTTATCTGTTTAGTTTGGCCTTTGATTAATCTGTTACATATTTACTACATCACGTATCTTTTCTCCGAGGTTCACCTGGAGAGTAACATTGCAGTCAGAGCCTACAATACCAGCATCACTGCTCCGACACGGAATAAAAGCCTGGCGTTCATCAACAGACATTTACAGTGACAATATCAAAACCCAGTACTTTCATTTTTTCCTTTACTTAGTCTGATTGTGTGATTCGTGTGTGACTTGTGTATTTGTCTGTATTTTGTGTAATTTGTGTGTTAACGGGCCGCCCAATGGAGGATGGGTTCCCTTTTGAGTCTTGGTCCTCCCAAGGTTTCTTCCTATTCCCCACCATCATAGGGAGTTTTTCCTTGCCACTGTCGCCTTTGGCTTGCTCATTAGGGTTCTGGACCCATAGTATTGTTAACCTTTTAAATCCTGTAAAGCGCATTGTGACAACATGTGTTGTGAAAAGCGCTATACAAATAAACTTTGATTTGATTTGATTTGACCTGACGAATTTTAATGTTGCTTTGTGTTTCAGATTTCAAAAGTGCTGGAATTTAGGCTAAAGTACTTGAAAATACTTGAAATTGTAACTACTTCGTTTCACAATAAATGACTATCTGACTGTTCTCTTGTATTACGTTAACAAATTCTCAACTTTTTCTCTCCTGTATCAATATGCCTTTTCTGTTAGCTGCCTGTACATTTCTATTCTGTTTCCATCAAGTTGAGGGAAGCACACGCTCACACCATGTCTGAGACGGCACTTACTGAACGTGTCAAAAGCCTGCTGCCTTCGCCTGCCTGTGAGGTTGACCTAGTGTAAGTGTGTGAACATATTTTTTCAGATGCTCACATTTCCTTCTCAGCCAGTCAGAATATTAATGTCAAAACGATTATAAATTGCAGTGTAAGTTTGGGAGAGTGAGACAGAGAGAGAGAGAGAGAAAGAGAATACAATTCAGAGTGGGTGGAAGAGGAAGAGAGAGGAGGGAACACGCTGTCATATTAAAATATGCAGCAAATATATATAACATTTGCAGCAATCTAAAATAGACATGTTCATAAGCAAACACAAAAGCATTAATATTTTATTGAGCACCACCTTGGCATAGCATGGGTGGAGATCTCTAAAACTGGTGTTTTTAGCTTGGGTTGTAGTGGTGTATCTAGGCCTAGAAACACTTACCACAAGGCAGAGTGGACCCAATCCTTCAAAAGGAATTGCTTCAGAAACAGGAAAATTGTCAATGGTCTTCAGGAGCGAATACCACTGCCATTTATGAAGAGTTTATCAAATGAGTAGAACATTACATAGAATCAACAGGTGGATTCAAAACTCTGATTAAATGTTCAAAAGAATGAGGTGTGACAATTGGGAGGCACAGTTTCACTTTAAACACAAAAAATCATGTATTGTTTACATCAATCAATCAATCAAAATGTATTTATATAGCACTTTTTACAACGGTTGTTGTCACAAAGCAGCTTTACAAGTGTCCGAGTCCAAGCCCCCAGTGTCAGGGCTGGCCCCAGGGCTGGTCCTTCTGTCGCCACCAGGAGGAGCCCATGAGCCAGACCTCAGGCTAATCAGCGGTGATGGCCTGCACCTGTTGTCCAGGGGTTATTAGGAAGACAGATGCAGTGTTTGTTGCCAACTTCCAGCCCCTTCTCTCTCTCAGCTGCATCGCGTCAAGGTGTCTCAACACTCTGTCTCCGTCTTGGTTGAGTTTTTTGTTTTTCTGTTATACTGTCTTTTCGAGTACTTACCTCCTGCACGGCTCCCTGGCCTCTCTCAAGATTTCCTCCCGCAGTCATTTTTCCTATTCGTTTGGTTTTGGTTTTTGGGAAGGATTTTTTGTTCTTTTGCGGCGTTTGCCAGCCAGCCAGTTACTTCCCCTGGCGTCCTTTGTTGCTCTTTGGTTTTGTTTTCTGTTTTTCGCATTGATCTCATTCCGCAAGTATTTCTGTTCTTCCGTGTCATCCACGTTGAATATTTCCACAATTGTTTACTGTTCTATCCTATTATCCACATAGAATTTTTCTGCGATTGTTTTCTGTTCTCCCTTGTTATCCGCGCTAATTATTCTTCCCGAGTATTTTTGTTTTCTTGGTTTTTTTCTTCTTTGTTGGTAATAGTAGTCCAGGGCCGCGGAGATATAGCCAAAGCAGGGGAGAATTCAGGGTGGTAAGAGGGTCCAGGGCAGTGGGTTGATCCTTCATCCACAGCTGGTTAGGCAGGAGGTGGCAGAGCCAGGGTGGATATCATGAAAGGCTCGTCTCTCCTCGTGTCATTGTTTATACTTGACTGCTCTACAGTAGCCAAGACGACACATTCCATGGAGCAGAACTTATTCCAAGCAAACTTAAATTCTACAATTTAAGACTGAGAACCTTAATATTACAACCCAATTATTCTTACGTGCCATAATAAGAGCTTATGAGCCCATTGTCAAGATCTCATGTGCTCAGTTTGGCTGCAGTTACGTCCTGGCCGGCAGGCGGGAATGAGGTGTGTGTGACAGGGACGATTTTGTTGTTTTCCAAGTAGCTCACAGTCAGAAATCACACTTCATTTCTAACAGCCCAGCTATTAGAGCTGTTTGATGTTTGATACTGTTCAAATTCAGGATACGCTCACAGATGTTTAGAACCAGTGGGCGGTAAATTTCAGGTTTGGGGTTTCCCTTTAACTGGATTCACTTTTTATGTGTTTATTTAGTTTTGGCCTGTGTTTCTGCAAACAATGGGGTTTCCCAAGAATAGTTTGGCTACAGCTGGGAGACAAATTTCACTAACAGCGCGCACACACACACACACACACACACACACACACACACACACACACACACACACACACACACACACAGACAGTATTGCATGTGGAGGGCAGCTGAGCTTCAGATTCCTCAGTTTATGTGTTACAGGATTCTCTTGAGCTCATAACCCAAAAGATTTGAACTGCCATCTAGACAGACTTCCATAGCTAATTAGGACACTAACATACTGCCCCTGTACAGCATGACATCACAGAACTAGCTTGTTATTCTGGGCTGTTTTCATAATGTTCAGTTCCCTGTCTGACAACCCGCCTGTGCTACCAGGTAAAGAGGCTGAAATATAAATGAATCACAACAGTAATTTACAGACTGGATACATTTTACTACATTTTAATATTTCCATGACATTAATATGGTGATATAACAATAAAACATTTACATATTAAAAGCACACAGTACAGACACACACACACAGTACAGACACACACACACACACACACACACCCACACAGTACAGACACACACACACCCACACAGTACAGACACACACACCCACACACATACACACACAGTACAGACACACACACCCACACACATACACACACAGTACAGACACACACACACCCACACACATACACACACAGTACTGACACACACACCCACACACATACACACAGTACTGACACACACACCCACACACATACACACACAGTACAGACACACACACCCACACACATACACACACAGTACAGACACACACACCCACACACATACACACACAGTACAGACACACATACACACACAGTACAGACACACACACACATACACACACAGTACAGACACACACACACAGTACAGACACACACACACATACACACACAGTACAGACACACACACCCACACACATACAGCATTGTTATCTTGTTCTATGAATTTTGTTCTATGAATCTAAATCTTTTTAATGTACATCATTTAGAGAAAAGCTCGCTGCTTCCCCAGTTCACATCTTCTCTCTTTCCACAAAATGGCTGCATCCATTGGGATCTGTGATCCAGTCAAATGTAACAGGATTCCAGCTCCTTGGAGCCATGGTTGCAACACCGTGTCAACAATTGTATTGGTGTCAGACGCGTATTCAGTTCACCTAAAGACTCTGTTGACAGCGACTGCCATGTTGTATGCACCATAGGGCCACGGTGCAGAATACCATGACACTAAGAGTATTTTCAGGACAGAGGGAAGTGTGTGAAGATCCTGTTGGTTTGGTAGAACAGATTATTCAACTGAATGCAGGAAGGTAGCATCACAACATCAACAGCTCTGCCCAAATGTTATAAAGAATGAGTTCATCTAAATATGCTAACGAGGAGTTAATGAATGTTAATGGAAATCAGTGATCTGAGAACCCACCAGTTTCGTTTTCTGAGCATTAGCGTTTTCACGTGAAGTATTCCTTTAATTCCGATTGTCCTTTAAGTCCGCCCTGTGGCTGTCCACTTCCTGACCTGATTTTCAACTGTTAGTTCCTTCCTTAGAGGAAGGAAACCTGAGAAAACTGACTGCCAAGTATTCCAACAGTCATTCTGGTGTTCGCTAGGTTAGGGTCGGAAAGTAATCCCTTTAATCCAAATCCCATCCTATTATGGCACCCCTGATAGGTCAGATGAGCACTTAGCCTGCTGTCTGGGGGCAGGGCTGTGTAGGCCTGTCAGACCTAATCATTCGGCTGCAGGTGGAAGTATACTCAAGTGTGCATTTTGCACAATAACCCTGTTTCAGCCTTCTAAAGAACTCGTATGCAAAATCTGTGATTTTCCACAGCATGGATTTAAGCTTACATATAAGATGTTTGAAATTTTGTATGTGTGCGGTGTGTTGTGTGTGGATATGTGTAAGCATATGTACATGTTTCTTATTCTCACCCCGCCCACACCATTGAAATATTTTCAAACTTGCTAATCTGTGTTCATGTTTACACGGGCAAAATACATTATTCTTCTGAGAGAACTTTCTGCTGCAGTAAATTGCTCCATCTGCTTCATCAAACAGGGTCTGGAGTGCTGAATATGGAGGATGTGGCCGTAAAAACTCACTATTCTTATCCTGCTGAAACAATCTAAAAACTCAAGATACTCAAGGTCATCATATATAAAACAAACATGAAACATATATATTGTAATGAATTAGTGAATTCATATTGTTAATTAACACTGTTATATTGATATTATTAGTAATAACAACAACAGAATAGGAAATGTAAATCGAAATGAATAGACAGAGTTACAGTGCTACAATAATTACATTTCAGAATGCCAGTGGAAGACCTACTTCAGCTGCTTCTGAAAGTTGGAAGTGAAAAACAGTGAGTGAGGAGGGATGGTAAGAAAACGGAGAGAAGACCAGAGTACACATGAGGGTGTAGATGAGTGAAGGAGAGCAGGAATGTAAAGAGGTGTGTGACCTTGTAAGACAAAGCAAGAGTTCTTTATAATGTACGCGAACCAGAACAGGCAGGCAGGGCAGAGGTTTGATTGTGGGAGTTATATGGTCCCATGGTTGGGTGTGAACCCTCACAACTCAGTTATGAACATGCTGCAACTTCTTACGCTCAGAGACAGGGAGCCTATAGACGGTACTGCAATACTGGAGTGCAGTTACAGTACATGCACGTATAAGAATCTCAGTTATAGTGTGAAAGAGAGAGAGATGCGATCTAGAGATATTCTTAAGATGAAAGATTTTCAGAGCTGCAGTCAGATGATAGTGTGGAATCTAAAATGACAAGAAGATCACGAGTCACAGCTGGAGCAGGTTGTGAAATCTAAGATATTTAGTATGTGTTGCTGGTGGCTGGTGAAGCAAATTAGTATCACCTCAGATTTGTCATTGTTGAATGAAAAAAATATTCTCAGCCATCCAAGATTTTATGGCTAGTCAGGCAATCAAACAGGGCAGGAATGGCAGTGTGTCTGAAGGCCCAGTGTGCATATTAATGTGTGCATTGTCTACATAACAGACCATGTTCACTGGTAATGTTACCAAGGGGAAGCATGTGAAATATAAAGAGTAACATGCTAACCACTGAACCATGAGGAATGCCATATGAAACCATTTGTCAAAGCCAACTTAAATGTGTATGATATACTGTGACAGTGAGGTCTAGGGGAACAAGTATGTTCAACAACACAGAATCAGCTGATAAACAGATTGTTCATTAGCTTGGGCCAAGGCAGGTTCTGTGCTGTGGTTAATTTTAAACCCAGATTTAAACCATTCAAATAAGTTATTGGAAAACATGTTCCATATCTATAGATCTTAAAGTTCTCAGGAATTCAGTGTTATAAGAACAGAGACAAAAACTAAGAGGAGCACAGAGGACCTTAGTTACGAGTGGGCAAGGGGAGGAAACACGGGCTGTACTAAGTGAAGTGGGCACAGGATCCGGATGACAGTTAGTGCTTCTAGCTGCCTTAAATAAGCGTAGTGACAGGACTTTGGCAAAAGTAGAAAACGGTAAAAATAGGAGGCGACGTGAGAGCAGCTACACATGGATATGATCGCTACAGCTGTGGGTGTATTTCGTCTTTTCATTAACCAAGTTTGAAAACCTACAGCAGTTCTTACAGAGTTCTGTTGAAGGTGCTAACGGGAAACCGTTAGCAGGGTGCAGCAGCCTCTCAGTGGAGCTCCAGCAATTCCTTGTGCCACCATCGATAACAGCAGCATAGTCTGACTTGGCTTTCTTAAGGGCCTACTTATAACTCATAATGTGCAATGCACTGTCAGACCAGTTTTCCTACTGAGACATTCTAGGTGATACCTAGAAGATTTCATACAGCACAGCTCAGGAGTAAATCAATGATCAGCAGAATGTCAAAGTATGTATTTCGATAGGTGCATGTATGTGTAGAGAATCTGAAACAATGTTATCATAACGAGAGACGAAGGCCTCGAGGGCATGATACTGTCTCAGGGTAAGGATCCTGGTCTAGTAGACCTTTTAAACCAGGGGAGTGTAAAAGTACTAATAGGTCATAGACAACATGTGTGTGTGTTAAATTTGTCACAGTCGTCCCTTCTTGGAATTGTGGTGGTCAGCTTCATGTTTGTTTCAGGTCTTTGACACATGCAGTGTGGTAGTTTTATCTCTAGTGTTTTCTTGTTCCTCATTCTTCATGTTTTCTTTAGTTTGGTTTTCTGTCAGCTTCTCTGTTTTGCTGGTTTTTATTGCTTTATTAAAACACCTCCTTGCGTGTGAATCCTGCCTATTGCTCCCATCTCTGCTGGAGTGTTACAGAACAACCCACCACTAAGGATAAAGCAGGAGGACATTGCTAGGCCTGCTGAGGAAGTCTCGTCTCCAGCATGGCCATGTAACTCCACACCAACATCCAGGCAGCCCATTCGTTTATGGACAAAGTGAACCAGGTCTTGCCTATAAAGACCTCTAGGATTTACATGCCTATCAGAACCTGGTCCTCATGTTGCCCTGGCCACCACCTGCCCCACCACCTGCTATCCAGGCCTGCATGGGAGGGACTGTTGGAGGGTGGAGAGGGAGGAAATGCCTCCACTGCACCATTTGGTTCTGGTTCTTGTCTACTCAGCCTCTTCCACCACTTGTGTCATGTTTGTTGCTCCTCGAGTAATCTGCCACAGGTGTTTCCTGTTAGTGTTCGATCGAGATTACATGTGTGTGTGTGTGTGTGTGTGTGTTTGCATTACCTTTGTTACTTATTGTTTCGGTCATGATTTGGGCTTTACAGAAGTGCCGGAGATCTTAGAATTATCAAAATGATCTTTATTATCAAAATCACACCAACTAATATTAAAGGCTTGCACTGAACCAGGGTGACATAAAAGCTAGAAACAAAGACATGAAACAATAAGATCACCAACAGCACTCATAGTACTTACAAATAAAAAAGGCAACAGGACTAAAACCTGCAAAGAACAAGCCACAATAAACAAGACTAAACAGAACCGAACCACAGAATGAGAACCACAATAAAGACATAAACAAACCAACTAGACAGACTTAACATTAAGCAGAACCAAACAGCCAGGTGCTACATGCAATGACTAGCGAAGTGCAGGATAAAACACAGGGTATAAATACACAGGCAAATGAGGAATCAGGAAACAAACCAAAACAAGAGGCGTTTCCAAGGGGACTGTGGCAGTTTCTGTGTCATGTCTCTTGTGTATTTTTTTTAGCAAAGTTATTTTGTTTGTTTGTCCGCCCATCCCTACTGCCATCTGTCACAACTCCTACCTGTCTCAGGCTTGTTGCCTCTCCCTTGTATTACCTGTCCCAGGTGTTCCTTACTGGCGCTCTGTGTATATATGGCCACTTTGTCAGTTAATGTTGCTGTTTTCTTGTATTCTTTTAGTACTCATAGATGGAGTCTTTTATAGGGTGACACAACCCTTCATAGTTTTTTAGGTGATTTCTATGATCCATGAATGGTGATTATCTGATCCCCAGATTAACCCAACAGTTTAACTGCAGAAGTTAGAATAATGGGGAGCCATGAAGCTGAGGGGAAGCACCACAGAGATATAGGTGAACACCAGTCCACCTCCCCATGTTTACTAGGAATCCTAGAGAGGTTAAGAACAGCCTGTGATGCTGCTAGCCTATGATACTTGCCGTAGTAAAAAATGTAAGAAGGAAAGATGAAATAAAACATTTTGTCAATTTACTGCCTATTATTGTCATAAATCTTCAAAAACTAAATTGGTCAGTGTTTCAGAATGAAAAGCATGTCCAGAAATAAATGATAATGACTTGTCATATTGCCCACTAGAAGTGCAGAGGGGCGTTGTGTTTAGCCAACCTTACACAGCATGACAGCTGATGTGTTGGAGGTTTCAGCACCATGGAGAGTTCCTGCCTCTCTCCAAGACTGCTTTGTTGTGAATTTATATGCACACAGTAACACCACAACAATTATTTGCCATAATAGCTCATTCAAAAATTGCTCTGATTTTATTGCATTTTAATGCAGATGTGTTACTGTGCAGATGCCAAGTCAATAAAGCCAGGGGTAGTCATGTGGAAGAAAGACAGCGATGCCCAGAAGCTCTCATTATCAGATGTTTCAGTTCAGTTCTCCCCTTTCATTGATTAAGCCCAAATCTCAACACTGCACAACAGGTTGGGAGTATCACACTGGTTTATCCTAATCAAATGCATTAGCATAAACAGAACATGTCACAAGCTGCATCAGAGACTCACAATGAATGTTTCTCCCAGCATTGATGAAACGGTTACTGGGTCCCTGAAATGAGTCGTGAGCTCTATGACTGAGACTGTGAAGATCTTCACGTACAGGTGCAGTATTCTAGAATCCACGTCTTATGGTTGTCCAGTAGTTCAGGCTTCAAGGCGCAGACCAAAACAAGAGTCTCTTTGGGTGATGTTATCCTTTGTAACCTGCACATAATTAACTCTGAGCTGCCTGTGCGTATCTCACAAATACACACAAGTGAATATTTACAAGGGCTTTGTGTATAAATCTTTTCTACTTGTCTAATTGCTAGTGTTGTGCTCTGGTGAATAAGATAAAAAAAACTTTCTGTTGTGTCTTATACAACACTGACAACAATGTATTTATAATTGCCTTGTCAAGATGCCTCTTTGTACTTACACAGACAGTATGTGCTTCAAATTGATGAATAACACTTAATATCATAAATAGCCCTAAATAGCCACATATTGAGTTACACATGAATAAATCTTATTAGTGTAAGCAACAGATTCCTAGTTTTGGGAAAAACAGATCGTCCTTAATAGCTCACATACTGTAGAGGGAACAAATGAAGGAAAGTCCTGTGGCTAAAGCCATTGAGTGTTTTCCAGGTATATAAAGAGGTGGCCATTGTAAGAAGAACATTAGAGAAATCTCTGACCCAAATGCAGCTGAGGTGAGATCCAGCAGCCCTATAGTGCGCTCAACAATACCTCTGATTGCACCATCACGTTCACCATTTTGCCTCCTGCCAATCATCTTCTCCTGCGGATGGGACATTGGGAAATCTCACGTAACACCTCGAGCTTCCCTAGCTGCGATATGAGTTTGGAAAACCTGAAGTGATGCAGGTATGCGACAGTGTAGACATCTTTCAGCTGATTCATACTGAGCATTGTTTTATTCGTTGTCATTTGAATTTGAGTCACCCCATAAAAAACATTAAAGCACAAACGCTCCTCATCTGCTCTCTCCCAGTTATTTGCATTCTGCGCGTATTTACATTTCCTCCTCCTGTCAACAGCAGCCTTTAGCTTGGTTCACAAACATCTTTTTGTAAGGTCACAGTATGTAATGTTAGAATTTTTTTTTCATCCAACCATACTTTTAAAATCACTACAAATGAGTGAGTCATACAGGGATAGGATTAAGTATCTAAGCATTTGGTTACGTAGCTCTTGATCCTCCTCTAACATTGTTGACAAGCTTCAAGCAAAGATGAAGGTCAAGCTTTTTAAAAATGTTCATTTACTTTGAAATAACTATTCTTCTGCATGATTCTTCATTTGCTTTCAAATGACTTTTCTTCTGCTTGATTGCAGTGATTGAGTTTACAGACTGGCATGTAATTGTGCACTTCAGAAGCTCAATGTTCTTCATCATGGTTCCTCTTCAATCTGCTGCTGTAAATGATTAAAACACACTATAAAAAACATTAGAACTGAAGTCTTTGATCTAAATTTCTAAGTTTAAGAATTGTTATACCTAAAAACCTTTAGGACCATTGTGTCTATAGTTATATTCATTTTTGGTGTTTGTAATTGTCTGTTGTCAGATTCCTTTTCCTCAAGTGGCTTCTCCTGCTTGCTAGGCCGCTGCTGTGAATGAGAATATGTTCTTAACAAATTGCATTGTTAAATTAAAGTCTAAACAAACAAATGAACAATGAATGTCATGCAAATATCAACCAGAAATCTTTCATGAATGGCCACTGCATGGGTTGGATCTGTTCCTTGTACTCACTAACTGGTAATAATTAGAGTGCAGGTGTTATATTTAATAATATAAAGCTGGAGATGTTTAACCATCCACTCCAGAACTCCATCAATGAGCAGATAACCTCATGTGATAATCATCTTCCATGAGCAGCAGTGCTGTTGAAACCATTCGTTTCCAGAAACCGCAGTTTCCTTTGGGTCACCATCTCTCTCCCGTTATTAGCAGGACTTCCGCTCACCCAGGACCTTCATTAATGTTGCACATGTTGCCAGTCTGCCCCCCCCCCCCCCCACCAGGCTAAAGATGGAGAACTGAATCTTTATGAAATGGAGAGATGTCATTCAGTCTGCTGCTCCACTGGACTGGATGTGGGTAATTACTGTGCTCGAGGGCCATCAGGACCACACATATGCCGGCTCCATTAAAGGCTCTCTGCCACCATTTGCGCTCTGTCTGCTCCAGTCTGGATGGAGGCACTGGTATCCTCAATGATGGAGGGTCTCGGCAGACAGACAGACATCTGGTGGTGTTCTGCTGGCAGTGGAATACAGGGATATCCTGCTCCTCTCCTAGTGGGCCAGAATTGGGTGGTGATTTGATTGGGTGATTGGGTGGGACTCTGACACAGTCACAATCTTTAAATCTAGGTTGAAAACCCACTTATTTAGTCTAGCGTTTGATAATTAATATCCCCCTTAGATAAAGGTACAGATCCAGGGGTTCATAGACGAAGGGTTTTATGGTAGACTGGGGTGCTGGTGCTGTCATCCTGTCACTGCTCGTGGTCACTCAAGTTTGTTGACAGTGCAGTGGACGGATGCCATTGTCTCAGAATGCCCCCAAGCCTATGTTACCTTCTGGTTCTGCCTTTTTTTTAGCTAGGCTGTAATAATTTAACTTAGTGCCGGAGTTGCTGCCACACTCCAGAAATGTTTATAATTTTACCTGTCCCGTATATGTCCTCATACAGAGCTAATTTTCCCTGTTTCATTTCTCCACATGGCTGCCCGCCTGCTTGAGGAATAATGAGATGAGGAGAGACAAGCGATCCATCCTGGCCGGCCACCTCCTGCCTAACCGGATGCCTACACCATGATGGACATTATTACATATTTTTCGGTCTAAATGGACATTATTGCATCTTTTACATTCTGTCTACATTCTGTCTATATTGTTGTTGTTGTCATGGTGACCGGTGTCGGCCAGAGGAGGATGGGTTCCCCCCCTGAGTCTTGGTTCCTCTCAAGGTTTCTTCCTCTTGCAAAAAACTAGGGAGTTTTTCCTTGCCACTGTCGCCTTTGGCTTGCTCACTGGGGGCTAGGACTCGGCACTTGTAAAGCTGCTTTGTGACAACAACTGTTGTAAAAAGCGCTATATAAATAAAATTTGATTGATTGATTGATTGATTGATTTAGTTGGAGAATTAGCTAACAAGATATATGTACTGTGTATGTGTATGTATATATATATATATATCAGTGGGGAACCGTCAGGGCCCTCTACGCCCTCTCAGAGGGCCTAAAATATTCTTAAAGCATTATATATATAATTATCCAATTTTATTTTATCTACTTACAGTTTGACAATCGACATCTAAACAATTACAAAAATATAAGCAAATAAAATATTCAACCGTGTCTATTCAATCTGTGTAGGACGGTGAGGGGTTAAGTGGAAGCCTGTGAGCCTGTGTCTCCCCCTATCAGGACTGTGATGCCCGCTGTTCGTTTACAGAGGGCCTGGCAGTTATAATTCAGCGCAATACCAGTTTCAAATGACAGCAAAATTGACCAATCATATCTTCCCTCTTAGTGGGCGGGCTTAACTGTATGATAATTTCCGCCCGCTGTGGCGACGCTAGCTGTCGTTAGCACCACCGCTAGCTAGTTTCGATTCATCCCTTTGACGTCCTCGTGCGCGTTGTTTACATATTCCGCTTCCGAGAACCACGGAGCTGTGAACCTTATTTTGTTTGGAAACTTATTTTGCTTAAGACGTTATCTAGTACAGATATTATTGTTTATTGCGTTTTTAAAGCTGTACTGTCGTCTCAGTTTTTCTTTATTGCAGTTTATTAAGAAAGGAAAAAAAAAATTTCGGGGGGGGGGGGGGGGGGGTAGCGGGCCCAGGTTTAAAGGTCACGGTTCGCTACTGATATATATATATATATATATATATATATATATATATATATATATATATATATATATATATATATATATATATGTATGTGTGTGTGTGTGTGTGTGTGTGTGTGTGTGTGTGTCTGTCTGTCTGTCTGTCTGTCAGTATACTACAGTTACTTATCTGGAATCTTCAACAGATTTTTTTCTGCAATTCTCTAGAAGAATGATCAAAAGGAGGATATCTCTTATTTTTCTTAGACTACATAACATAGCAGTGCTTTGCGGTTACAGTTCTTACACATTTTACTCACAACTCATTTACTCATGATGATATGTGGATGTGTATGCATGTGTGTGCATGTAAGTGAGAAATCGAGGGCTGATTTTGTCAAGGCTGATCTGACACGGCTGCTATCATATTCTACTTCTTAACTTGTCTCACTGTTGCTCTGCCTGGTTGTCTTACACTGGTTGTCTTTCAGCAGTTCATTATCAATTCATTTTTCTCCCTCTAAATCCTATAGCCCACCTTCATTTGAAAACAAAGGATAAAGCACCGTACTCTTCTCCTGTCCAGGTAATTATGACAGGTGGAGATTTAGTAAGGTGAGCCATTTAATACAGTTGCAGGTAGTAAAGTAATACTTTAACTAATTAAAAATGGCTCTCGACTGATCATAAAACTTGTTATCATTAAAGAGGCTGAAGAGGAAACATCTGTATTTGTGCAACAGCTGAAGATCTATTCAGATTTATGGCTGAAGTATTTAGCATCATCACTTGGAGACTGCTGACTGATTAATTAACATCTCATGTTCAGTCATGCCTAAAACATTTCAAAATTAGTTGTTTAAATCAGATCCATGTTTCATCTTTGAAATTCTCCCTCCCAAACACTGATTGTTTTTCAGAACTGCCTAGTCGTAAAATGATGGAGCTTTATGGTTAATATATGTGTGTTTACTGCAAATATCTGTTTTGGATGGAGCTTGTTTGCACAGAAAATCTTCAATATAAAACACTCCATGCACATTTACCCACATCCAGACCAGGGACTAGTTTCTGCAGCAGGCGGACAATGACCCAAGTTGCTCTGCAGTCTCTGAATGAACAGCTGCTCAAACGAGCATGTTTAGCGTCCATGAGAGTGACTTAATGACACAATATCCAGACAAGTGCTGCTTTCTGTTTGTGTTTTGGTTTGGTCACTTTTTCCTGTGTTACTTTCAGAAGCCACAGTTTTGCCAAGGCTGAAGATATATGCACTGCATATTGGAGCAGATGTCCAGGAAGAGGTATTAGCTAATTACCAGCATGGGGAATAAGTGGGCCTGTGCAGCAGTAAAACCTGCTCGCTGCAGCACGGCAGGGTGGTGTGTGTGAGGGGCCAGTGGGGGTCTTACCTGCATCATCTGACCAGACCCTCTTTAGCATCTGCTAATGTTAAGCTCCACAGCTGGAGAATACTGATCACTTCCCCAGAGAGAAGCAACTTTGGCTGGGCAGGTCAGTGCAGAACCGTTTTAGCTTGTGAAAACCTGGCAAATGTTTGGCAATTTTCCACACTACACTGAGAGTGATTTTAGTTTTGGGCTGATTTGTGTTGTGTGCCAGTCGCTGAGTGTATTCAGTCTGCTGGGTCAAAATACGGTTGACGACTGTAATTCAGTATACAGACTTGATTGTACATTGAACACACTTCAACAGTTTGAGATTATTATAAGTAGACTAAGCCATTTGTTCCAATGAAATAAATGCAAGGTTCCTGTATAGGATTCACTCTGACAGTCATTAGGATAGCTGGCTCACTTCAGTAACAGAAGGGCAATCAATGAATTGATTCCTGAGCAAAGAATAATGTAGGATTGCCTCATATAGTCTCACCATGCAGACACTTGAATTTGTGACCATTTATAATGATCAGTTTTCCTGGAGTAATTAGCAGTAATTTGAGTGATAGTCAATCTCAAATGCAGTGTATGTGTGTGTGTGTGAGAGAGAGAGAGAGAGAGAGAGAGAGGGAGAGAGTTTAATGTAATGCCAAAAATCATCACAAATATACAGTACACAAATGCTAATATCATAAGAGAACACTATTTCATTAATTCAAAGAAAATATCTTCAATCATTGATGCATTGTAATGAAAAACCATATTTCAGCCATTTCCGCTTTTTCTATAATCAGTTCATTAGTTTTTTTTTATTTTGTACATCCTTTACATTAAAATGATAAGTAGCTCATACTTTATTTAACCTCCTCATTTTTAATTCATGTGGACATTTAAAAATAAAACTTGTAATAATGTGGAAGAATCAAATATGGATATGTATGTTTTTTTGGGGTTTTTTTTTTGCAAGGGCTCAACTAAAGATATATTAATACATTCATTCTTATATTAAATCAGAGGTAACTTTAGCTAAAATCTGCTGTTTTGGTAACCTTTCAACCATCTATACAACTTGCATTTCTAAAGTTTCCCTCTTTTGTTGGTGACAGTGTCGTTTGGGAATTTGAGTTGTGAGTGACAGTGCTGGCTTTTCTTTGAGCATTATCTATTTGTCCCTCATGGGCCACTATCCTCAGCCAGCTGTGACTGTTGCTGACAAGAGACAGACTGAAATGAAAGAGGGTTGCAACTCGCCAAAAACCAAGAAAATCAGAGAACTGTCACAAGGAGAAACAGCTTGGGGCTTTGAATGGGAAAGTATTTCAAAAACACATTGTTATGGCCACATGACACTCTGAGTTCCTTTTTACAATTGTTCGCAAATTAAGTGAAGGACGTGTTGGACACATCTGTCATGTGTGGCAGTGTAAGATAAATACGTTTATGCTACAGTAAAACCCAGTCAAACCACCACAGAATACCAATTATGATCAAACTTCTGTTTTAAAGATCAGTATGCAAACTCACATATAATACCACGTTCATTGTGTTCTTATGGCGATATTACGAACTGGTGGAAGCTACAACTCTTGTAATTGCTGTAGTGAACAGTGGCGTGCTGCGGTTCAGTCTGGTGCGGTTCAGTCTGGTGCTGTGTGTTGAAGCGTTGCTTTGACCATCGATCACGCCCGCGGGGGGGGGGGGGGGTGCCAGGGTCTCCGCGCTTCCACCCCCGAACAAAAGTGATGTTCGAAAAACATGGCAGTGCACAGCTCCATCACTGCAGAACCTGGTAAATGACTGAAGCCCGGGGCCAACGCCAGGGCACTGTGGAGGAGCGTGGACACTTCGGCAAAGCCTTAGCAGCAACATGGACAGGAACGTGAGATACTGTCTGCTCGCATGTGTGGACCGGCACCCCATAACATCCCCTACAGGCACAAACCACAGTCACTTCCTCTGGGCTTCTCTTCATCTGCCTATGGGGTGTCCGTGAGCAACAGGCACTTGGTCAGTGGTTTGAGTGAAGATCAGGGGAAGTCTGCGGTCAATGTGGTTGCAAGTGTGCCGTGGACTAGAGGAGACTTCAGATCGGGGCTCTCTGGGTCACAAGCAGCTTCAGGGGGACATCAGCGCATAGAGAGCAAGAGGATCCATCTGAATGTTCAGGAATGAAGACACATTTATTTATTTGATAAGACCTATGTTTATAAGGATGGGTTAGGCCCCTCAGCCCCTTTCATATGGACCAGAACCAGGAACCTGTGGTGCCACTACGCCGAGCAACAGTAGCCAAAATACGTCTCTAGCTAATGCTTGTTGCTCCTGCCTAACCATGCAACATCCTTCCTCCTTCCGTACTTGGTATCATAACTCATAACTCATGATTACACTTCAAACGACTATGACCCTAAATTCCACTATATTCTACCAAAGGTGTTTATGCAAATCCCCAAGGACACTTCATAGGTCCAATCTGGGGTCAGTGTTCTCAGGTTGGTTTTGTTTTTTTGTCTTCTCCCTCTGTTCTTCGTCGGTTGTCCTCCAGTGTTCTGGTTGACAGTCTGACAGGTAACCTGGTAAGAAGCCGCTGGTCTTGTACCAAAGCTTCGTCTTTTATTTTGTGTATATTTCTCCTCTCCTTCTGACACGTTGAGGTTTCTCCGTGTGTTTTTCGTTTTCCTGTTTTTTCCCTTATTAGACGCGTTGTATTTCTTTCCGCGTGTTTTTTGTTTGTTTACTTACCTGTACACGTCGAGTTCCTCCGTGTTATCCTTCTGTTGTTACCCTTGAGTTTTATTTTCGGTTTTTTCCCGCATCTGCGGAGGTTTCAGTTGGCTGTCTTTTTGCCGTTTTATTTTTGGTTAGCGTTTGGGTTCTCACCACGTTTAAACCAACGCGTCACCGCCGTGATCGGCGGCAACGCGTTACAGAACAACTTCAGCTTATTATGGACCCAGCTAACCCTGACGCCGACGACATGCGAAACGCCCTTGCCATACAAGGGCAGACTATTGGCAGGCATGAGCAGGCGTTGCAGGAAATTCACACTCAGCTCCAGGCTATCGCTCTCGCTGTCCAAAAGCCTGATCCGCCTGCTGCGGCTCCCAGCCCTCTGGTTTCCCCCGGGGCTGTTGGGCTGCCTGCTGACTCTCGTGCTGAGCCCGCATTGCCCGCTCCGGCGCGTTATAACGGGGATCCCAACGAGTGTAGGGGGTTTTTGTTACAGTGTTCTCTTATCTTTGAACAACAACCGTCCCGTTTTCCCACTGAACGTGCTAAAGTGGCTTATGTTATGGCGTTACTCTCGGGGAAAGCGTTACGGTGGGCTACACCGGTATGGGAGAACCAGCCGGAGCTCTGTTCCTCATACGAACGGTTTTCTCGGGCTATGCGGCAGGCGTTTTTTCATCCTGCTTCAGGGGGTATGGTCGCTTCCAAGCTGTTACGTTTGCGACAGGGCAGATCTACCGTGGCGGAATACTCCCTGGACTTCCGCACACTGGCGGCAGAAAGTGATTGGGGTTCGGAGGCGCTGGGGGCCGTTTACATAGAAGGCTTGAGCGAAGAGATCAAGGACGAACTGTCCCTCAGGGAGCCTCCTAGCGGTCTGGACGACGCAATAGACCTCACCATTAGAATAGATAATCGGTTGAGGGACCGTAAACAACACCGCCGTTTGTTCGCTTCGCCCGGTGTTAAGGCAGTATCCCCTGTGCGTAAGACCACACACGAGGAGGGCGCGTCATCGGAACAGCCCATGCAATTAGGGCACACTCGTCTCTCCCGTCAGGAAAGACAAAGCCGCATACGAGAGGGCAAGTGTCTTTATTGCGGCAGGGCTAACCACCGTATCGCCGAGTGTGCTGAGTTACAGGGAAAAGGGCAGACCCGTCGGTGAACGGGGTTGCACCGACGGGTCATGGCACTTATTTCCCCGCATGCGGACTGATGCCTCATGTAGTGGTGTCATGGAGAGGTTCTGAGGAACATCGGGTCCTGGCTCTCATTGACTCAGGGGCCTCTGGTAATTTCATAGACACCGCTCTCGTAGCCTCGCTCTCCATACCTCTGGTTCCTCTAGAAAAGCCCATCTCTGTGTCCGCTGTGGACGGTAGGCTGCTCACTTCCGGGGACATAACCCACCAAACCGTCCCTCTGAACATTTCCATAGGGAACCACCACGAAACACTCACCCCCTATGTCATCGCTGCACCCAAACTACAGCTGATCCTAGGGTTTCCCTGGCTCCAACGCCACAACCCCGACGTAGATTGGCTTAATCTGTCCATTAACCGTTGGAGTAAGGTCTGTGAACAGTCGTGCTTGGCGCCCCACTGCAGCAAAACCGGGGAGAGCCAAGAAAAGATAGCGTTCATAGAAAAGGTTCCTGCTGTCTACCACGACCTCAAAGACGTTTTTAGCAAACGCAAAGCAGGCTTCCTACCCCCGCATAGAGCCTGCGATATCGCTATCAACCTCCTGCCCGGTACTACTCCCCCTAGGGGGCGTTTGTTTTCCCTAGCTTTGCCTGAACGCAAGGCTATGGAGACCTACATACAGGAGGCGCTCGCGGCTGGTACTATTCGTCCCTCTACCTCTCCCGCCGGGGCTGGATTTTTCTTTGTGGGGAAAAAAGATGGGGGTCTCCGCCCTTGCATCGATTACAGGGGGCTTAACAAGATCACTACGAGTACTTAGTCATGCCGTTTGGTCTCATGAACGCACCCGCCGCTTTTCAGCGGTTTGTTAACGGCGTCCTTAGGGAGGCTTTGGATAACTACGCCTACGTCTACCTAGACGACATTTTAATATATAGCCGTACCGTCCAAGAGCATCAGCAACACGTACGCCGCGTGCTCCAATTGCTACTCGAGAATCACCTCTATGTTAAATTAGAGAAGTCCCTGTTCCACGTCGCCGAAGTAGCCTTCTTGGGGTTCATCATTGCCAACGGTAAACTGGCAATGGAACCCGCCAAGATTAAAGCTGTGTCTCAATGGCCCGTGCCCACGTCCGTGCGTTTGGTCCAACGCTTCCTGGGGTTTGCCAATTTCTACAGGCGCTTTATTAGAAATTTTGGCTCCCTCGCGGCTCCGCTCTCTGCTCTCACTAGCAAAAAACTGGGGAAGTTCACATGGACTCCAGAAGCCCAGAAAGCATTCGAGACCCTTAAGGGCCTTTTTACTAGTGCTCCTGTACTGCGGGTTCCTGACCCTGAGCTTCCCTTCGTTGTTGAGACTGACGCTTCTGATCTGGGTGTTGGGGCTATTCTCTCGCAGCGGGTCGGGGTTCCTCCTAAGCTGCATCCCTGTGCTTACTTTTCACACCGGTTCACCCCCACGGAAAGACGGTACGACGTAGGGGACAAAGAACTCCTGGCCGTTAAGATGGCCTTAGAGGAGTGGCGACACTGGCTGGAGGGGGCTCGCCATCCTTTCCTGGTCTGGTCGGACCACAAAAACCTGACCTATCTCCAGCAGGCCAAGCGCCTCAATGCCAGACAGGCCAGATGGGCCCTGTTTTTCAGTCGTTTCGACTTCACTCTGTCGTATCGTCCTGGCTCAAAAAACACCAAGCCTGACGCTTTGTCCCGACAGTGGTAGCCACCTCTCGTCGACAGTCCCCCTGAGACCGTGCTTCCCCCGGGAGTCGTTGTCGCACCTATCCGGTGGGGTATTGAGAAAGCAGTACAGGATGAACTCGCTAACGAACCCGGCCCTAGCGGTGTTCCTCCTGGCTGTCTCTACGTGCCCTCGACCGTCCGGCGTAAGGTCCTCTTATGGGGACACACCGAACGGTATGCGGCGCACCCCGGTGCTAGGCGGACCGCCGAGCTCATAAAAAGGAGGTTTTGGTGGCCTGCGATGGATCAGGAGATCCGTGACTTCGTGGCTTCCTGCGAGGTGTGCACCAGGAGTAAGGCCCCTCGTAACAAGCCCAGGGGGCTGTTGCGCCCTTTGCCTATTCCCTCCAGACCATGGTCCCATATCTCCCTAGACTTCATCACCGGTCTTCCATCCTCCAAAGGGCTGACCACCATTCTCGTGATTGTAGACAGGTTCTCTAAGTACAGCAAATTCATCGGCCTGCCTAAGC
Organism: Brachyhypopomus gauderio; assembly: GCF_052324685.1. NCBI lineage: Eukaryota > Metazoa > Chordata > Actinopteri > Gymnotiformes > Hypopomidae > Brachyhypopomus > Brachyhypopomus gauderio. The sequence continues at coordinate 21,771,572 of NC_135225.1, forward strand.
TACCCTCCGCCCGAGAAACTGCGTCTCTATTACTGGTTCATGTAGTCCGTAACTACGGATTTCCTCAGGACGTGGTGTCCGACAGAGGACCTCAGTTCGCCAGCAGCTTCTGGAAGGCCTTTTTGACCCTCCTCGGTGCCTCCGCCAGCCTCTCATCGGGTTTCCACCCCCAGTCTAACGGTCAGACCGAGCGAGTCAACCAGGACCTGGAGCAGACGCTCAGGTGCCTGGCGTCCTCTAACCCCGCGTCCTGGGCCGACCACCTGTTGTGGGCCGAGTACGCCCACAACACGCTATGGCATTCCGCTCTGGGTATGTCGCCCTTTGAATGCTTGTTTGGGTATGCGCCTCCCCTGTTCGCTGATCACGAGCAGGCCGTAGCTGTGCCTTCTGCTGTGGCTCAATTTCGGCGCTGTCGCAAGGCTTGGTCGCGTGCTCGCTCGGCCCTGTTGAAGGCCTCCTCCGCCTATTGCCGCAGCGCCGACAAGCATCGTCTCCCTGCGCTGTCCTTCCGTCCTGGTCAGCGGGTGTGGTTGGCGGCGGGTAACTTACCGGTGCGGGGCGGCACCAAGAAGCTGGCTCCTCGCTTCCTGGGCCCGTTCAAAGTCGCCCGTCGCATCAACCCGGTCACCTACCGTTTGGTTCTCCCTCCGTCCATGCGTGTCCACCCGGTGTTTCACGTGTCCCATCTCCGGCCTTACTTATGTGGTTCTTCTCCCGCCCCGGCTCCTCCTGCGCCGCGTATGGTTGGTGGTGGTCCTGTTTACACGGTGCGGCGTCTTTTGGACGTCCGTCGGGTCCGGGGGCGGGATCAATTCCTGGTGGACTGGGAGGGTTACGGTCCTGAGGAGCGGTCTTGGGTCCCCGGGGCACGCATCCTGGATCCTTCCCTGATCGCGGCCTTCTACCGCGACAGGGCTGTTGCCCTGGGCCCGCGGGGTCTCGGGCCTAGAGGGGGGGGTTCTGTCAGGGTTGGACCCAGGCACGTGCCTCCTGCCGCCACTAGGCGGAGCCCGCGAGCTGGTACCAGGGGTAATCGAGCCCGATAGGTTACACCTGTTGGGCTGCCTATTTAAAGCAGGCGACTTCAGCAACGCATTGCTGAAGTTGTCTGTTGTCACGCACTCCGACAGCCTAAGCCAAGTTCTCTCTTCTTCTTACTACGATCTCGTTACTCTCTTTCTCTCGTTTTCCCCCTGAGTGTTCTCAGGTTGGTTTTGTTTTTTTGTCTTCTCCCTCTGTTCTTCGTCGGTTGTCCTCCAGTGTTCTGGTTGACAGTCTGACAGGTAACCTGGTAAGAAGCCGCTGGTCTTGTACCAAAGCTTCGTCTTTTATTTTGTGTATATTTCTCCTCTCCTTCTGACACGTTGAGGTTTCTCCGTGTGTTTTTCGTTTTCCTGTTTTTTCCCTTATTAGACGCGTTGTATTTCTTTCCGCGTGTTTTTTGTTTGTTTACTTACCTGTACACGTCGAGTTCCTCCGTGTTATCCTTCTGTTGTTACCCTTGAGTTTTATTTTCGGTTTTTTCCCGCATCTGCGGAGGTTTCAGTTGGCTGTCTTTTTGCCGTTTTATTTTTGGTTAGCGTTTGGGTTCTCACCACGTTTAAACCAACGCGTTGCCGCCGATCACGGCACAATCTGCTACCTAGTGATGAGAAATGTTGACGTTTCGTCCCGTACAGCTTTTTAACTGGAATCTAATATGTTGAATGGCATTATAAGCACAGCAATATCCGGCTATCTTAGTATAATCTTTCAATTTTGATGTTTGCTTCTATTATTTGATAATTGTCCATCATTTCATTATTTTCTTCATTACTTGTTCATTACAATTTTGCATTATTCATTTTATGTTGCTTACCTCATGTTTATGGTAAATCTTGATTGACAGTCTCATCTTGATTGCCAATTTATTAAGGTGTCAATATCACTACAGTCCTTCCTGAGACACCTCGACCCCCTCCATGTGTTTCACAAATAAATGCTTTATTTACATATAGCATAGATATTTACATACATTCTTTTATCCTTAGATTACCATTTTATTTAGGGTAAAAACAATAGTTTTACTTCTGTGTTATTTCGTATGTAATTCTCAACCAAAACATACTGCAGGTTTGTGTCAGTTATTTTAACTAGACCCAAAGGCACAGAGGTTTCAGATGCTGTGTTTCTAATGGACTGTTCAGTTCAGTCTCACTCTTTGAAATTCCTCACTGGCCTACTTTCACAAGGCTGGTGGAATATAATAAGCAATATTATAAATGGATAGGATGTCTATAGGAAAGCCAACTAATGTGATGCTAAAATCAGAGGAGAGACTCATGTTAGGGTTAATTAAACAATAATATAAGAACACAATCCACAGTAATTTATTTTTGCCTTTTATGGTATAAAGGAGTGAAACAAGTGAAACAGGAGTTGATAAAATAAACAGATTAAGTGACAATCAGCATATGGGGCAGTCATGGTCTGGTGGGTCTGGAGGGTCGTGGGTTCGATTCCCAGGCCTGAGGCCATGACTGAGGTGCCCTTGAGCAACCCCAACTGCTCCCCGGGCACCGGGCTAGGGCTGCCCACCGCTCTGGGCAAGTGTGATCCACAGCCCCCTATAATCACTAGTGTGTGTGTGTGTGTTCTAACTGCACATATAGGTAAAAAGCGGTGGACAAATTTCGATTGTGGTGAAAAATCAAAATTGACAAAATATGACACATTTGAAAGAAAAAAACACAAAACACAAAATAAAGGCAATATTGCATTTAGCATAAAACAAGCACTGTCTGTACTGAAATTCCCAGCACACTCTTCAAAATCACTCTTGTAATCATAGAGTTTGTCCATGACGCTTTAACTTCAATATCAAATGGTATGTTGATTGCATTGCGTTCACACAAACCCTGGTAACAAACAGATGACTGTACCGCCCTTGAGCAACCTCCAAGCAAAATAGGATTAAATGCTTTGCTTAACTGCTTTACCGATGGTCAAAACGCCTTTCCACCTGGAGGCTTCCTCAAGGGTATAGTGACAGCAGGCAGAGGCTCCTACACAAACACCTGCCCTCAAAACACTTATTCACACTTTCTGGGGGCACGCGTGAATTCTGAATGTCTGACGTTTAGGATAAGAGGGGTTGCCCAGGGATTTAATACCAGAACCAACTAGTCATGCTCACCATTTTGTGCAGATAGATTTGTTTCTCTGCAGTTGTTCATGACATTTTAAATCAAGGTTTTTATAAATGTTTTTTGTTTACAACAGTTTATTCAAAATAAATAAAGCCAAAATTATTTAGTTAAATATAAATCTAATGTAGTTCATACTTAGTTGCTATACTCAAGTGTCACATCCAGCTCCGCCCTCCTTCCCAGTCTTGTGTCGTCTGCCCTAGCCCCGCCCTGTTTTTCCCGTCTCCTTGGTTTCCCGTCTGTCTCTCACGCCCCCGTCCTCAGTGTTTTCACCTGCGTCTCGTTTCTCCTCCCTGTTTCAAAGTATTTTATCCCCTCGTTGTCTGTCATTGTGTCCTTTAGGTTCTCTGTATGCTCCTGTGTTCAGGTTTCTCCGTGTTCGCCAGCCTGTTATTCCTCCGCTTTCCCCGTGTGCCGGTCTGGTTAGTTCTACTAAACTAAACTAGGGAGTTTTTCCTTGCCACTGTCACCTTTGGCTTGCTCACTGGGGGCTAGGACTCGGCACTTGTAAAGCTGCTTTGTGACAACAACTGTTGTAAAAATCGCTATATAAATAAAATTTGATTGATTGAGTGGTTCTGTCTCGTCTCCCTTTACTCTTCTCATTGTTTCTCCTTGTCTGTGTTTCTTCTCCTTCCTCTAGTGCTCCCCATAGTTACCTTAGTATAATTTAGTTATTTTTTACTGTCGTGTGTTTTCCTTCTCCTATTCCTCCTCGTCCATGTTTCCCAGTCTTTCTCTTTCAGTGTATGTGTTGTTCTCCCGTTGCCCTAATCACCCGATGTTATGTTCTTGTTGTATTGTAGCGTGAGTTTTGTATTTCTAGTTTCTGTGTGTATATGCTTGTGTGTATTTAGTCTTTATGTTCGTTCGATATTTCAGTTCTGTTTAGATTGTTTGTGAGCTATTGTTTCTAGTTATTGTATTTCATGTCGGAGTATATTAGTCTTTATGTTCGTTCAGTGTTGCAGTCCTGTTTATATTGTATTTGATGCCTGAGTGTATTCGTCCCTACATTCGTTCTGTGTTTCTATTCTGTTTAGATCGTGTTTGAGCTTTCGGTTTCTGTATTTTCATAGGTCTCTGTCTTGGCAAGTTTTAGTTCTGTTTCTGTTAGTTCATTGTATTTTCTCTGTATAGTTATTTGCATGTCCTCCCTTGTTTACTTACTTATTTACCTGTTTACTTTTAGTACTTTGCCTCCTTTATTTAATAAATTATTTGAATACTTGCATTTGCATCATACCCAGCCCCTTGAAACGTTACATCATGTTTCGTTCACACTCAATATTCTAATAGATTTATTGTCACACCCCGGGTGGCACGAAACCAAATAACCCACACCTGTAATTTACTGATCATCAGTCTGCACCCACCAATCACACACCATCCCCGAACACGCACCATCCACTCATATCTCACTCTCTCACTCCACTCACATCTCACTCCCTGACTCCACTCACATCTCACTCCCTGATTCCACTCACGTCTCACTCCCTGATTCCACTCACGTCTCACTCCCTGACTCCACTCACGTCTCACTCCCTGACTCCACTCACGTCTCACTCCCTGACTCCACTCACATCTCACTCCCTGACTCCACTCACATCTCACTCCCTGACTCCACTCACATCTCACTCTCTGACTCCACTCACATCTCACTCCCTGACTCCACTCACATCTCACTCCCTGACTCCAACGCCACTTCACATTTAGATTCTAATGGGATCTTTAAAACTTAGACTCAAAGCAAATATCACTCCACTCCACCACTCAGAATCTCTGTACAGAAAACTCACTGTCTGCTAGTATCACATGGACCCAACAAGTTACTTCATATGAAAATCAGTTGATGTATAATATCAAATTTGTGTGTTAATTACATTGGGAACAATTTTTTTGTTCCACATACTAGAGTACATTTTATAGTATATTGTATACAAATCTGTGTTTAGAATCATGTATTCTTTTTCAGTGAGGGGACAATACACTTTATATTAAAGATACATTACTTTTTCATTAATAAGGCTTTTATTATAGTATTATACTAAAAATGGTACTACATTAAGACTTTATGTTACATTACAAGGCAAATTATTACATTATGCCTTATTAGATTTTTGGACGAAGTTAACTTTATTATATTTCTGGGAATTATTATTTTATTTAGGAAATGATTTCAATATTGGATTCTGCATGGCTTTAAGCATGGCTCCAGGACATTATGAGTACCTGCCTCTTATTCAGCCTAGATTCAGGCCCTAGGACATTCCTGGACACATCTATCATCACTTATATCATCGCTTATATCTCTGACATCTTGATCTACTCACCATCCTACGATGAACATGTATATGAAGTATGTCAAGTATCCAGCCCTCTGCTTCAGAAAAATCTATATTCTAATCTGGAAAGGTTGGAGTTTCACCTCCATACGGTCAATATCCTAGTCTACATCATCACTGTGGCCTGGCAGTTGAGTACAGAGGCTTGTCCCAGCTGCCATGAACCAGCTCAGCCCATTTCTGCTTCATAGAGGTGAGATGAGATCCCCAGTGTCACTGCCCA